>NC_092234.1:4867064-5167064 GCF_036320965.1 Panulirus ornatus
AGAACTGAGAAAAGATTATCAGAGGTGTATCATATAACTTTCGATTTCCGGTGGTACTATCGTTTGTAACATACAACAACGCTACGACTATTACAACACTACCACAATTACTACAACACTACCACAATTACAACACTACCACAATTACAACAATGCCACTATTACAACAGTGCCACTATTACAACACTGCCACTATTACAACACTACCACAATTACAACAGTGCCACTATTACAACACTACCACTATTACAACACTACCACTATTACAACACTACCACTATTACAACACTGCCACTATTACAACACTGCCTTTATTACAACAAATACAACTATTAACATTTTTTCTAATACCATAACAATGTTCTTGCTTCTGCTACGGAGTATGAGCAACAGCGGCTGAGGAACAGAATGCGTAAGGCAGCAACAGACAGTGTGTGAAACACACAAACAAGTCCCTTAGGAAACACACACACACACACACACCACCTGAAGCGAAGATAGAGCTAAGCCACAGAGGCTGTGCAGCAGAAAACGAGGAACAGACCCTGCGAAACAGAACCTTAAGAACGTACCCCAGGGCTCTTCATATGAAGATAACAGGTGAGACACAGAGCGGGTGGGGATATCATAAGGTCATCCCGAGATAAGATAACCCGTGTTATCTGCCACTTAACAAGAGGTTTGTCCGCTGCCTCAACATCATTGACACCCAATCACATCCAAATGACCTCGAACACTTAATTGCCCTCTCAAGTGATTACGTGTCAATTATGAGACAACTGCTTGACAGCCAGTCTCATCATCCTCGTGAAGTGAAACTTTGCTTGCTCATTTACCTCAAAGCAATCAGGAGTCAATTTATGGCAGACGCAAAGTTCTGTTGGATTGTGTTTACTTTTGTGATAAATACGATGTAGGTATTATATACTTTTTAGCAAGGATAAGGTATATAATTATTTATTCCTGGGACTGGACCCCTAATCATATCCTCTCTGGATTAGGTCTCCTATCATATAGTCCCTGGATTAGGTTTGTAATCATATTTTCCCTGGATAAGATTCGTAATTATATTTTCCCTGGATTAGGTTCGTAATTATATTTTCCCTGGATAAGATTCGTAATTATATTTTCCCTGGATTAGGTTTGTAATTATATTTTCCCTGGATAAGATTCGTAATTATATTTTCCCTGGATTAGGTTCGTAATTATATTTTCCCTGGATAAGATTCGTAATTATATTTTCCCTGGATTAGGTTCGTAATTATATTTTCCCTGGATAAGATTAGTAATCATATTTTCCCTGGATTAGGTTTGTAATTATATTTCCCTGAATAAGGTTCGTAACTATATTTTCCCTGGATTATGTTTGTAATTATATTTCCCTGGATAAGATTTGTAATTATATTTTCCCTGCCCGTGTCGTTTCAGCTTAGAAAAATCCTATTTTACCTGAACAAGTTACCGAATCATATTTTCCCTGAATATGGTATCTAATTACATTTTTTTCTTGTGTAATGTTTCCAATGACACCTTTCGTGGATACGGCTTGTAGTTACATTTCCTTGGATAATCTCGTAATCATACGTTTCCTGGATAGATTTTCTAATTACATTTTCCTGAATAATGTTCCTAGTAATATTTCTCTGAATTCTTAATTGTATTTTACCTGAATTATGTTTCTGATTACATTTACCCAAGGTGGCGTTCCAAACCAGAGGTTTTTTTTAGCTTATGTTCTGATTAATCATTCTAATTCTAAAACGACTAATTGTGTTAGATTTTGATACTTACGTTCTGAGTGTGTTACTGACACAGGGCCACACCAGGCCACCGCCAGCTCAAACACGTTCTGACACAGACGCACACACAGACCCAGGTCGCGCGTGCCTCCAAGCACAGACATGCGCTCTCATACAGACAATACAGAGGAATCTAGATATACCAACAGTCCAAGGACACAGTGGGACGCGCTCTGCCAGACGTACAGACAACAGCGGCAATTCAATGGAGGAGACGTGTTTTAACAGACAGACAGACACCCTCACGGTTCCACAGACACAGGAATTTCTTAAAAGACACACCCAAATCACATAGACGTATTCATCAGACATACAAAACCCACCACAGCCACTCTCACACAGACACGTTCCAAACAGACATAATTCTCTCCCCCAACCCCTGTAAAAGAAACAGAGAAGCACAGACTTTACATTTACATTTACATTTACATTTACAGACACTTGTCTGACAGGTTATCTATATATGGATGAAGCCAGCGGAGGATCCTTTCCGAAGCCTATATAACCCACAAGGGTCGCCATATAGGTTGTGAATCATCGTCACACAAAGGAGAAAGGAATATACATATAAGGTGGACTGACGGTTCCTTAGAGAGGAAGTCCTATTCTATCTACAGGCCTTTGGAGGCCGTAACTACAGTGTTGCTGAAGGGGTCACGTTACTTGTACCACCCAGTGGTACGCTCTTTGTATCATGTACCAACCAGTGGTACGTTGCATGTACCATGTACCAACCAGTGGTACGTTGCATGTACCATGTACCAACCAGTGGTACGTTGCATGTACCATGTACCAACCAGTGGTACGTTGCATGTACCATGTACGAACCAATGGTACGTTGCATGTACCATATACGAACCAATGGTACGTTGCATGTACCATGTACCAACCAGTGGTACGTTGCATGTACCATGTACGAACCAATGGTACGTTGCATGTACCATGTACCAACCAGTGGTACGCTGCATGTACCATGTACGAACCAATGGTACGTTGCATGTACCATGTACCAACCAATGGTACGCTGTGTGTACCATATACCAACCAGTGATACGCTGTGTTGGTGCATGACAGACGTTCCTAATGATGGTACGTCTTGTTAATATTTTACGACGGTACGATCCCCGACCACGACGGTACAGCCCTTAAATATGATGGCCTGGCCTCTCACGTGACCCTTAAGACCAAACACCAGATTGACACACACACATACATACATACATACACAGTTATTATTATTATTATTATTATTATTATTATTATTATTATTAATTATTATTATTATTATTATTATTATTATCATTATCATTATTATTATTATTACTATTATTATTATGATTATTATCATTATTGTAATTATTATTATTACAAATGCAAAAATATAATGTACATCTCTGATACAGAATTATCGAAACTAATAATTACAATGCAAATTATTCCTTATCAACAGACTTGCTCTCATGTAACGTATTATGAATTATACACATGTGAAAGTGAAGAAATTCATCTAATTGTACAGCCGAGTACTGGAGCCAAAATATGTGTATATCAACCACAGAGTTATGGCCTCTCACAGGTCAAATGAACACAGAGGCCGAGTCTGTAGAAAAATATGATAGTGATGGCAGAATATTATAATAACTTGTTTATTTGGTGATTTTGATACGCGAGAAAGACTGATTATAAGGGAAAATCAATAGACATCTTAAAATACAGTATGTAACCAGTAGGTATGATGGTCTGACCTTCGACCTGACCCTCTGGTGTCAGGTCAAAGGTCAGCCCATCATACCCACGGGTTATACAAATATATTCATGGATCATACCGTTTCTGTGATTTAAGGAACCAATAGTGAAGATATACAACCATCAAGAACTTGAGGAATAGAGTTAACATCAGGGTCTTGCTGCCCTCATTAATGAATAGAATACGTCACCATGACAGTCATATAAACAAGAGAGCGCACCAGGCACCTTATAATGTTATCTTGGACGACCTTATCAGCGCCCGCGGTCCCCAGTGAAGACGATCGTCAGCAAATACAGTCGCCGGCATCCGCGGTCGCCAATGAGCACAATAAAGCGAATACAGAATAGTCATTCCACACTTGATGAAGTCTTTTAAATTACCAAATTGGAGAAAAAAATAAATATAAAAGGTAAAGGAGATTTGGAATACGTGGCCAAAGCATGTCCCGCGAGACAGCAAAGTTCCAGAATTTAAAGGAAAAAAAAGAGACAATGATGTTGGGTTCCGTGATGCAGCGATGACCGTTGCTGACCACTCTTCACACTCGGGCCCGCCCGGGTTCGAACCATTAGCCCGGCAGTCGGTCTATATATGAGCCCAGGTGTTCATCTTGCCGTTGAGGCTGTTCGATTTATAAGTACCTGCCGTAGACTCGTGTGTCTCTGTGTGTTCCATGCAAGCAGCCTTATCCAACCCCAACCCCCCATTCCAATTATCGATAATTGCCACACCTCCGCCACTGTAACTGATATAATTGTACAATTAAATAATTTAGGGCGATTATCCATGCTGTTATTGGAATGACGTTCTCATTGAGGTGTATGTGATCCTTAAAGGTTATTCATATAATCCATAAATGAATTTTTTTTTTCAAAATATTCGCCATTTCCCGCGTTAGCGAGGTAGCGTTAAGAACAGAGGACTGGGCCTTTTTGGAATATCCTCACCTGGCCCCCTCTGTTCCTTCTTTTGGAAAAAAAAAACAAAAAAACGAGAGGGGAGGATTTCCGGCCCCCCGCTCCCTCCCCTTTTAGTCGCCTTCTACGACACGCAGGGAATACGTGGGAAGTATTTAATATATATATATCATTATCCCTGGGGATAGGGGATTAAGAATACTTCCCACGTATTCCCTGCGTGTCGTAGAAGGCGACTAAAAGGGGAGGGAGCGGGGGGGGGCTGGAAATCCTCCCCTCTCGTTTTTTTGTTTTTTTTTTCCAAAAGAAGGAACAGAGGGGGCCAGGTGAGGATATTCCAAAAAAGGCCCAGTCCTCTGTTCTTAACGCTACCTCGCTAACGCGGGAAATGGCGAATAGTTTAAAAGAAAGAAAAATATATATATATCATGGGCGTATGTGTTCATTTTTTTTCTGAAGGTCATGCAAAAAATTGCAATAGTTCCATAATTCCTTTAAATTAGTTAATTAGCAACAACATTTACATAACTGTCTTGATTACCACTTTTACAAACCATGGGAGAGAGAGAGAATAAATATGCAATAAGATTTTCGAGTTCAGGTCGTAATTAACCTTAAAATCTATATTGAGCAACTGATGTGCAAGTATGGCGGCACCTGGCAACTGTCGCTCAGTAGCGTACTAATGCACGTCATCTGCTTTACATTTTCATAAATAAATGCAAAACAGATGATTTCAAAGCTTCTCACTGGCGTGCATGTGAGGCGAATATTCTGAATGAACGTGAAAGAGTGTATGTAAAGCGAAAAAGTCGACAAGAAGCAATATTCTCTTCATTTTCCGATCGAAGCTGATATGATTTTATAAATTTGGCAACAATTGGTCCAGCCTTCTCTTTTAACACCATTGTATTGTTGACCGACGATTTGTTACGATCTTCATGTGATGAAAGTATCGTTGACTGACTGGTATCGACGTGGTTTACTCTTGCTTATCGTAAAAACGTTCCCAAGTTGAATAAATCTTACGATTAAGGTATACGGCACACGTCATGCGCTGAGTTGCCAGTTTATAATAATCCCACCACCATCTCGGGAGGCTTCATGTTCTCACACGTGTAAGGATTTCTATCTTATCACACGCCAAGACATGCTCAATCCACCTGCTGATGCGTCATATGAACCATGAGGAAATGCTGGTAATTCTCACAGGAAAACAGAAAATGCCACGAAGAGAACAAATGTGTTTCAAAGGCAAAATATAAAGGATAAGTGTCGTAAAAAGTTATTTTGAAAAGGTTTTGTTTTTATGGGCTCTATACCCCGTCTACATACACTCTATAACATATCATCTATGCTAAGTCGCATAAACTTTGCGGACGTGAAATAACCTAAAAAAAAAAATAAATGGGTTAAACCCTAAAGGAACAAAATTTGCAACCGTACATGGTAGGCGGAGTTGTCTGCTAAGATGGCAACACCCACCCACCTGTTCTCCCCGGCCAACCACCCTGCCCAACCTGGGTTACATACACATAAATCATACACCCGCCGCAACAAGAACAAACACAACAACACTAAGAACACGAAGAGAAATCGAGAACATTACGTGTGGGGATGTGGCGGGGTCGTAACCTGTGTGGTTGTATCTTGTTCTTTACAAGGATTTTTATATATATTATATATATTTCTTTTTTCCGTGTGTTCATGAATGTACGTTTTGGTGGGTCGACGGCGCTCGCTAGTGACGAAAGAGAGATGATGTCATGAGGTTAGCCAGCTAGGTACGACCCAGCCCACGTCCGGCAGGGGGCGTGGGAGGGGCACCCAGGGGGCAGAGAGAGAGAGAGAGAGAGAGAGAGAGAGAGAGAGAGAGAGAGAGAGAGAGAGAGAGAGAGAGGTAATTCAAAGACGCACCAGTAACACTATAAGCACAAACAGCGAAGCCACAGATCAGAAGAACAAACAGAGAACACAAGAAGCGCACAAATACGAAATATCACCCCAGGAAAATATGAAAAAAGCCTTAAAAGAAAACGAGGTGCTGAGCGGAGAAGAGAAGGGCGTGATGAATAGGGAAGACGCAGTAGCTGCTGCTGCTGCCGTAGGAGAGACGTGACGTCATGCGTTGAGACTGTAGCGAGGTTGCTGTGGGAGATGACGTCTCTCCAGAGAGAGAAAGAGAGAGAGAGAGAGAGAAAGATTTTGACATCAAAATACAGAAAAGTGTGTCGTACACTGACGTTGAGTCTGTCGTAGCGTGAACAGGGTGTCGTAGTGTGAACTGGGGTGTCTTAAGGCGAGGTGTAGGGAGACACCAGGACAGCGTATAAGAGGAGGGAAGAACGGAGGATGATATACGAGGGAGGATGAATGAGGAGACAGGAAAAGAACGAATAATACACGAGGAAGGCGGCGAACAGGAAGAAGGTCGTAACCACAAGACAAGGGGAAGGGGGATGAATGGAGGCGCAGATGACGTCACGCCCCAAGGAATGACCCCACATCCCTGGTGACCGGGGAGAGAGAGAGAGAGAGAGAGAGAGAGAGAGAGAGAGAGAGAGAGAGAGAGAGAGAGAGAGAGAGACTTAGGGATGATTTTACCACTTGATTACGACGATACGACCCTTGAGCACGACGGTACAACCCTTGAGCACGACGGTACGACCCTTGAGCACGACGGTACGACCCTTGAGCACGACGGTACGACCCTTGAGCACTACGGTACGACCCTTGAGCACGGCGGTACAACCCTTGAGCACGACGATACGACCCTTGATTACGCTGATACGACCCTTGATTATGAGGGTACGACCCCTTAGGTGGATAAGATGGGGTTGACCTGTAACTTGACCTCCCCAAGGCCCAGATCAAAGGTCACATGACCATAACCAAGGGTCGTACCGTCCTTTCCAAGGGACGTAACGTCGTGCTCAAGGGGTCATATCGTCACGCTCAATACGATTACGAAACGAACCCAAGGAACGGTAAGGTGAAAAAAAAAAATCCGGGTGAATCCGGATTCAAAGGTAAACACGACACGTCAGGCAGACCCCGTCTACAAGAACGCCTTGCGACAAAAACGTAAACAAACTCCTCTGAGGCTTCAATTGTCATAGAAATATTTCAGAAAGTCGACATAAAACACAACAAAAAAAAAAGCAACGACAAAGAAAGAGACGAATCTACGAGCCAGAATGATATAAATCATATTAAATTTCTCGTATGAAATATAAGGAAAACGTAGACAATGATGAAATACAGTGGAAGAAAATGAGACATACTGGAACACTGAAATAAACATAGTGGGACGGGAGAGAATGAGATGTGGGTAGCATGGGAGGGGGCAGACATAAAAGGGATGAAAATAGAGATAATGGGGAATAAATGGGGAATTAGGAGGTACACAGGCAAAACCCAGCCCGTATACAGGCAGGCGACAGGAAACTGTCTAGCCAGTATGTGATGGGTCACACACACACACACACACACACACACACAAACACAAGGCACGTGAGGGGTAACATAATGCCATGCTTGTGTCGACCAAGAGATTGTATTCCCAATCGATAACCTGACCATCCCAGCCTTATGTCCCCCCCCTCCTCCCCCCACCCTCCTTCCACCAACACCTCCAACACACATCTCCAACACTGCCCACCTCTGGTGTTCGATGCCCAGTTGTGTTGCTTTGAAAGACGCTGACTGAACTATGGACTTGTTTAAAGAAAACTTTGTGTTTCTATTGAATGTTGATTGTGGTTTGTGTTGCGTGTGAGCCAAGATTTTTTTGTGTGTTGTTAGTGTTCCTTAATATTCCATCTGGTCGTTCCTCTCTCTCTCTCTCTCTCTCTCTCTCTCTCTCTCTCTCTCTCTCTCTCTCTCTCTCTCTCTCTCTCTCAAATCCCTTCCTAATATGTGCCTCTGAAGTCAAAGAACCAGACTAGATGTTCATCAGTCATGTATATAAGTCTTAGATACACCACACCTTGGCATCCCCTAGTCCTCTATTTCTTCTTCTTCCTCTTCATCCCCCACACCATCTTCCAACTGTTATTACGTTACTTATTTATTTCCATGTGGCTCCTTTCATTTCCTTCTCGGTATTCCTATCCGATACGTCCTTTCCACCAGACGTCTCTGTTACACTTCAGTCCCTCTTCCACTCTCCCACCCTCTTCCACTCTCCCACCCTCTTCCACTCTCCCTCCCTCTCCCGCGGGACGGGGGGCGCGCCTCCCCCCTCACCGTAGCCAGTCCGTCGGACCCCAAGCCAGTGTTGTCAGTGCGCGTGTTGGTGTGGTTGGTGGTGGTGGGTGAGCCGGCTTCACTCTCACTGTGTGTTACCCCCCCTCTCTCTCTCCCTCCCTCTCCCTGGCCTATCCCTGGCCTCTCCCTGGCCTCGGAGCTCTGGTTCAGGCTCTATCCCCGTCTGCCAGAGCCCTCACGCCGCGCTATACCTGTAGGACGGGGGGCGCCCTCTTGACTCGGAGGATGACGCAAAAGGCCCTCTCAGTGCCTGGGGCATAGGGCCACCTCCTGGCTCTACGAGCGCAGGACGAGGCTCTCTCCAGGCTCTGGGAGCACCATAGAGCCCTCGCGAAGCTCTCCCGTGATACACAGAGCCCCACACGAGGATCTATACGTTCAATAAGGGGCCCCACATGAGCCCCACACACGACACAAGGGGCCCTCATCTGACTTCACACGCGCACGCATACACTCCTCCAAACGTTCTTTGTAAACACAGATAAAATAGAGATCTTGTAGGGGATTCCACACCCTCCCTACACCCGACACACTCTACATTCACACCTCACGAAATAAGGACACTCCACACCCCCCCGGCATCTCTGTCAACACTTTCTATAACAAAAGGGAGAACATTTCTACCTCATCTCCCAGGCGTCTACCTACAACCAGCTACAAGCCTTACACCCTCCAGTACCTCTCCTCCTACACACTACATCAGCCTCCTACTCCCTCCGAGCGAGCCGCCTACGCCACCTGGTGTAGAAGATGTCGTAGGCAAAACAAGTAAGTACGCATAACATGTTCGTCTTATATATACATATATATATATATATATATATATATATATATATATATATATATATATATATAGATAGATAGATAGATAGATAGATAGATAGATAGATAGATAGATAGATAGACAGATAGATAGATAGGTATAGATATAGATATATACAATCAGTCCCCTGCGTATGTCGTCCAGCGAAAAGTACGTGCCATGGAAAGCTCTGTCGGGGGAAGGCCATTCCCCAGTGGATTATGGCGTGCGAGAGACCACACTTGTTACGGTCCTTCGACGAAGAACGATCACTTCTTCAGGTCCCTCAGGTGTGCCGCCAGAGAACGATGAATACCCCCAACACCCCCCTACCCTCCTCCTCCTCCTACCCTTTCCCACACACCCCTCCCACACACACACACACACAACCCCGGATCGTCATGATTTCTCCCACGATGTGTCATTCAGTGATCGCCGCCCACACAACCCCACACACCCGTGCACAATGTCAGACGACATCCCTTGATGGAACGGACAACACAAATGCACATAGTTACCCCCCCTCTGTCAACACGCAGAACCCGTGTGTTATCGAACCCCGCTTACGTTGGTGTGTCACTACACGCTCATGTCTATCCTTTAGCCTCAGTTGACAACCGAACCTGAACCTGGATAGTGATCCTTAAAAGGACAGTGGTTAGTTCCCCCCCATGTCGTTGTCTATCCTGTGTTTGCTACAGGGTGATGGCGGGAGGGAGAGAGAGAAAAATGAACTTGGCTTCCCACGTGACCTTGAACTTCTGAACCTGCTCTCAAGGGGGTCAACGCGGGTCAGCCCAGATGGTGTTTAACTCGCTATTAAAGTTCCTGACGCTTCCAGCGGGCGGTTTTCCATGATTGCCTGCTTCTGTGTTGGTATATATATATATATATATATATATATATATATATATATATATATATATATATATATATACTCGCACAGATGCATATATACAAGTATGCATGATAGGGATTGTGCCAATACACGTGAGCACTTACGACGAGGTTTTTGCCAAAAGGCGAGTCGTGCTTACCGCAGGAAAATCTAAAGTTATTGGGAACCAGCAGAGGTCATACCTAGCAGAGTGAGGCAGAGAGAGAGAGAGAGAGAGAGAGAGAGAGAGAGAGAGAGAGAGAGAGAGAGAGAGAGAGAGAGAGAACGTTTACTCAAACGACCAATTAATAACGGATGATTACCCGTGGTTAATTGAGCATCATTATGGGAAGAGAGAAGAGTCGGACTTGGCGCTAAAAGTGGATGAAAAGTGTCAGAAGACGAAGAAGAGGAGGAGGAGGAGGAGGAGGAGGAGGAGGAGGAGGAGGAGGAGGAGGAGGAGGAAGAGGAGGAGGAAGAGGAGGAGGAGGAGGAGGAGGAGAAGGAGGAGGAGGAGGAAGAGGAGGAGGAGGAGGAGGAGGAATGTGCTGGGTACATGAGAGCCGAGGATAAGGGCGTCGAACCCCAGTAGGCGTATTGTGGGCGGCCCATCACTGAAGGTCTTCCCCCAAGACGAAGGGGCTCGCCCCTCCTGTAACCGACCCATCACTGAAAGTCAGCTCTAAGATGATGGGCCAGTCTCCTCTGGCCAGCCCATCAATATAGCTTCATCTATATAGGATAGTCGACCATATAAGAAAACTCTATTTTCCTAAAGACACAGAAGACGATTCACTTAAAAAAAATGTATAAAAGTCAAGAAGTTTATTGAAGGGTTACTATCTATTGTCGGAAGCTCCTTTTTAAGTGTCTTGCTCATGTTTTAAGTGTAAAGTGAGGGTTACTTCAACGTGTGAGGCGTAGGTGAAGTGCTTCTGAAGGGCCAATAACAGCACAGTGACTGCCTACCTTAAGGTTGTAAATCATGTGATTTTTCGAGGGAACGAGAGACTTTCAGGCCAGTCAGAGTTTAGGGGAAATCTATTTTTAGAGAGTGTTTAAGGGAACACGTATTTAAGGTAATAGATTTGCATAAATGATCGTTTCAGAGAGGAAATCACTTTTAAAGGAATTGGAACTGGCGAATGAGTAGTTTAGGTATATATATTTTTTTTTAAAGTATTAAGGTCTCCGGGTTACTGTTTCAGGGGATCCTTTTGACAAGAACAACTCGATGGGCGATTCAGAGACCCTTCCTCTCAGGTAATGACCTCGTCCGAATCCACATTTTATAAGGGAATCCTTTTTAAGGGAATCAGGATCATGCAGCGACCAGCGATCAGGGACCTTGGGGTGTGGGAAGGGACGTCGACCAAGACGTAACAACCCTCTCCCCCTGAGAGACTCTCTCTCTCTCTCTCATGTTCCCCCCGCGGGACGACCTTGTGTCAGGTCAACGGGCCAGAAGAAGTACGTAGGCTTGACCATGGGGGGGGAGGCCAGGGCGCGGCGGGTTACACCTAAACATAGAACCATCTTGCCCACGGCAAGACCCATTCCCGCCCACACACCTCTTCTTCTCCCAGTACACGGAAGGGGGCGCCCTCTCTCTCTCTCTCTCTCTCTCTCTCTCTCTCTCTCTCTCTCTCTCTCTCTCTCTCTCTCTCTCTCTCTCCTGGCCTTACATGGCCAACAAACAGGTGATTCCCTCACGGATCACACAGACTCGACACATCGTTTCATAAAACTAAAAAAAAGGGGAAGAAAAATCATACCAACGAGCGATACAGTCCATACTCGGTCGCAGGTTCGTCCCCCGTAATCCTTGAAAAAAAAAAAAAAATCTATATAAACGTCTTCCCGTGTAAGTACTTAACGACGTGGGGGTTTCCTCGGCCGTTCGTCCTGGGTAAAAAAAATGAGGTTCCTCAGCCCCCTCGACCTTCAGGGTGATGACAGTGCTATAAGATATTCTCCCACGCTCATACCCATATTATTATTGTCATTGTTGTCTGTGGCCTCCGTCTGCTGGATACTGAGATGGTTTAGGAAGGTGGGCATGGTTGGCAGTAGTTAGAGAGGCTTGGTAGTTAACTAGAAAGACTGTTAGATATGTTTGGTAGTTACCAAGAGAATTTGTTAGATATGTTAAGTACTTACCAAGAGGGATTGTGAGATTTTTTTTTTTTTTTTCATACGATTCGCCATTTCCCGCATACCAAGACGGGTAGACAGGTATATGCAGTTAGTTATCGAGAAGGATAGGTAGATATGTCTCCTAGTTACTTAGAAGGATAGGTGGATATGTTAGGAAGATACCTAGATGGATAGTTAGATATGTATGCTAGATACAGAGAAGGATGGTTAGATATGTTTGCTAGTTACAGAGAAGGATAGTTAGATATGTCTGCTAGTTACAGAGAAGGATAGTTAGATATGTTTGCTAGTTACAGAGAAGGATAGTTAGATGTGTCTGCTAGTTACAGAGAAGGATAGTTAGATGTGTCTGCTAGTTACAGAGGAAGATGGTTAGATATGTCTGCTAGTTAGAAAGACAAGGAGGCATGCTAGCTTTATGGCAAGGAAACTAGAAGGTACTTACCTCAAGACTTTCTAAACAGGGCGAAAGATACAGCGAGAATTTGAAAACTTAGAATCATTAATTATCTGAAAGACTTTAATGGTAGTGAACTTGACCCATCCCAACCTATGTTGGTTATCAAAATGATATGAAATGTATCAAACTGGTCTACAAGGACGCCCATTGAAATGGCATACAAGAATGCCCGAAGATATGAACAACCCACAAAAATTTGTCCACAAGAATTTCCATCAATTGACAACCATGATATCAATAAACTGGTAAGGTAGAACTGCCCACAGATGGGCCCGGGTGATACCAAAACACAATGCAACACAGGAATGTCCAGCAATATGCAACATGCAGATCCAGACAAGATGATGGATTGTCCACTATCTATTCCTGGTCAGTGTTGCTCGCGGGTGAGGTTTTATCAGATAACCTCGACGTTAATTCGGGGTTCGAACCGTCTCCTCCTGCATGGCCGAAAGGGTATGCCAGATCACCAACGAGAAATCACAGAAAATGAAAAAGGTAATATGGGAACGTAGGAATCAAGGGTGTTGAAGGGTTGAAATTAAACTTCCGGTGGATGATGGACGAGGAGCGTTGATCACGCTGAGGGAACAAGTCCAACATTTTTTGAGGTGGATGTGGCGAAGGAGACGCAATGATATGGAAGAACTGACAACAATCGAAACTTTATTTGATAAAAAGAAAAAAGAGTTTTGGGAGAAGTTAGATCTCACAGGAAACAGACCAATGGAGATCAAAGACATTATTCATCACGAAAAAGTAAATTTAAAGAAGGATCTAACTTCCTAAAATACAGAAAAATTATGTTTTTTTTTAAAGAAAAAAATATACACAGAAGCTTAAAAACACTGATCGTGTTATCTTTGAGATCCAGAAGAAAATTAAGATGGGTTGGTTAATACCAGACGATAACCACATCAGAAACAGCGACAGTGATAAGATGATAAAGTCACTCCCATGAAAAACCTATGGAGTAAACCAACTGGGGAAGAAAACAGTATAGAAGAGGCTGTAAGGAAAGGCAATGCTACCAAAGAAAACGGAAGAGCGTATAGGATGTAGACCTGAGGAGATGGTGAAGAATGATAGAGAGAAAATAAGAAAAGATGAGATAAATCTGAGTTACATGATAGAAAAGTGGCTAAATAGCAGGAAATATGAGAGAGAAGGTTGCCATTATGCAATATACCAACACACGAGAGAAAAGTCGATGGAAATAACTGTAAAAATATCGAGAATGTTTCGACCCGACGTTGAAATACTCTTTGGAAGTCAACATGAGACGGAAATTGAAGACTTGTATTGTAGAAAATTGGAAGCAGGATGGTTTGGGGAGGAAGAGGAAAGGTGTCAGTCCAAATTGAACCATTTAAGCAAGTTCTTCGTGGTAAATTCTGGTATGAAGAAAATATATATAAAAAGAAAAAAGATATCTATGCACTGAACGAAGAGAAAACGGAATCGAGGCCACTTTACCCAAAAATCCGTTCCTTGTTAATCAGCATCCTTCCGTTTTCTATCATCTTTAATGACAGACACAACATATTGTGATGAAAGCGGATGATGATGCTACGGGGCTAAGCTTAGCTGGCATTAAGCCCAGGTCACGCTTGAGTTACATATCACCCTTGTGACGGAAGGCCAGGCAAAACGTGAGGGGAAAAGCATAAGAGTGTTGGTCATTGTTGGGTACAAGTGATTCAGCCTCTACCTGGGCGGACGGACGGCTCAATACGTGTGTGTGTGTGTGTGTGTGTGTGTGTGTGTGTGTCATGGGGGTATTTATATAACCTGGTGTTACATCAGACACGAGTGATTTATCGTGTTGGGTCGACCGCCCTACCTCAGGGTCTCGAACGAGTGCTGGGTCTTGGGGAGTGGGTGCGTGGCTGTGGTAGACTGGAGGAGGACCTCCCTCGCCTTCCAGCAGACTGGACGATATGAAGACGCTCCGCTACAGACTTTCTCACTATGCAAATGGAACTTTAGGTTTCTTGGAGAAAAGGTTTGGTGCAATGGAGGCTGGTCAGTCTGGAAGGCACTGGAGCACGGCATGAAGGGGGAAGGGGGAAGACAATGACATCCTAAGCCTAAGTGTGGGGGGGGAAGGAGTCATTAGTAAGTCACAAGGGTAAAAGTCGTAAAAAATATATATATATACGTTTAATTGAAGGTAATCGGGTGATTACATTCTGTAAATGATTGACAGAAGTTGTCTAACATGTGATCGTCATGCCTGGGTGAAGACTGAAGACACTTTATCTAAAGCTTACACGTTGATCAAGATAAGCGTAAGTGTGTGTGTGTGTGTGTGTGTGTGTGTGTGTGTGTGTGTGTGTGTGTGTGTGTGTGTGTCTGTGTAACTTGTAAAGCTTACTTTAAGCTTAATACACGGTGTAGGAAATTAGCACGTGCTTAATACGTTTAGTACACGCTTTATGAACTTGATATATGCTTATTACACTTATTGTACGCCTAATACCCTTAACATACGCTTAGCACTTAACAAAAGCTTAATACACTTAACGTGTGCTATTAATACAATCAATATGCACTTTAATCACTTAATACACTTAACATTCGCTTAATACCCTCAATACACTTAATATACGATTAATACACATTTCATAATCTTTACACACATACAATTTACTAAATACCCACTTAATGCCATTAATATAAGCTTGAGGAGCGCTGTCTGAATACACACTCTTTAAATAATTAGAACTCTGAGGGAATAGAGGGATAGATGTATATAAAAAGGATAGAATGAAAAAACTCGTATTAAGGGAATGGGCCGAGGACAGAAGAAAGCCAGCAGGAGAGAGTTGTATTAAGAACAGCAACAGGCTAGAGGATAGGTATAGCTAACAACAGCTTGGGGTCAGGATAGGAAATTCGGAGGGATAGACGGAAGGGCTCGATGAGGTTTGGGCGGTTCCAAAAGGATAGCGGCAGGATAGATATACCACGAACAGTGTCTGAGTATACTATCGTAATAGTCTGAGTGGATGGAGCCAAAACAGGACTATGATGGAATAGAGCCAGGATAGGAGCTGAATAGAACATGCCTACGATAGATAATGTCAACAGTACCACAGGATTGGGGTAGGGATAGTAAGTAGGAAAGGCTAGACAGAGGCCTGGGTGTTGCTGAAGGATAGAGTCTGGATAGAGAGGACAGGAAGGGGCAGGGTTGCCAACGAGAGAATATTCACACATGCTTTTCGTAATGAACCATTGATAATGGTGTGTGTGTGTGTGTGTGTGTGTGTGTGTGTGTGTGTGTGTGTGTGTGTGTGTGTGTGTGTGTGTGTGTGTGTGTGTGTACTTATCCAGTGCACTCTGAATACACTGGAAGAGAGATAACTACATGCAAGAGAAAGAATATTTACGAATACTCAAGCTTAACTCCTGCAAATACAATTACGGAGAATACTTGAGTTAGAGAGTCACGTGGTGTCAAGTGTTATGTGTGTGATGGAAGGATTCAATGTTTGTGCGCTGAAAACCAGCGGGGCAAATGTGGAGTGTGGCAGAGAGACGAGACAACCTTGGGCCAAGGAGGGGAACTTGACAGCCACTGTAGTGTTGTCTCACTGCGCAGCCGTCACTAACCTTGCATCACCCCCACACCTAGGAAGGAGTAGTGCCTACCACCTACTACCCACCTGAGAGAGAGAGAGAGAGAGAGAGAGAGAGAGAGAGAGAGAGAGAGAGAGAGAGAGAGAGAGAGAGAGAGGCCAGCACCCTAGAGTCAGGCAGGGGGAGCAGCGTTGCCAGACGTACAATACTTATTTGTAAAAGTATGATAATTTTGGCCTGTGTACGATAGCATTCATACGATAATACGATGATTTGAAATTTGGGACGATATTCTTATGTAATTTGCCATAATTTTTCTGCGAAGAATATTATAAATATAACGAGGAAAAAACACTAAATAATTGAGAATAATAAGAAAAGTTGTACCTGCTACATGTATACAATAATACAGTCTAACTTGTCTCGCACAAGTGTATTGTGAATATAGGAACTTTCAATTAATCCACTGTCGTTCATACATCATGTCTGACAGCAGTCGGATAAGCAGAGGGGAATGGAGAGAGGTGAAGAATCTGGTGCAATGAAGAAGAACAAACCAAGACGTGAACAGAAATACAGACGTGAATGGGAGGAACAGTTTCTTGGTTTGAGGCCTTTAAAAAAAGATCCATACAAGTCTCTGTGTCGCAATTTTGATATTGAACTATCTGCTCAGATAACAATTATTAAGTTACATGAAAAGAATGAAAAGTACAAGAAAATAAAGTGTGTCTCATCAGCAGAAACTGTAATAGAGTCATTTACTAACGTAAGTACAACAGATGAAACCAGTATAAGTGGTCATGTTAAAGATGCTGAAATTAAGTTGACTGTACTTATGATGGAAGACAAGTGTCCGTGTGGCTGATCGTTTACGTGAGGTACTCAAAGGATGTCTCCCTGACTCAGTAACTGCACGAGAATTGAAAATGAAAAGGACAAAATGCCAGTGTGTGTGTGTGTGTGTGAGTTAATGTTATGGCAGTCTCACAAGCAGGACCTAATGAAACACTTGAAGCAGACCAAGTTTAGCACTGTAGTGGATATATATATATATATATATATATATATATATATATATATATATATATATATATATATATATATACATTTCTCAGAATTTATATGTATTATGGTAAGAATGGCTGAAGAAAATGCTGTTTTTACTAAGTTTTGGGATTTAGTGCCGCTTTTATTCTTCACCTCAGAAGTGAATAATTTATGTAATTTGAAGTACTAGTATATTTTTGTAAGCCTGTGCATTAATGTATACAAGTCAAAGTGACAATTATACACCACCCTCAAAAAAAAAAAAAAATTGTACGATACTTTTGCGCAATATACGATAATTTTGATCTGAGTGGTACGATAATTTGGCCAAAATGATCTGGCAGCGCTGGGGGGAGAGGGGGGCCAGCCTCTCCCTGGCCGTCACTGGATCAAGGACATATAGGGTGTTGTTCGGGTGTGTGTTCTGCTGTGCCTAAATCCTCGGTACTGTATCTGCGCTTTATATGGTCACCCGGCGCGTGGCCCCCCGCTCGTACCGTGTACCGTGGGCGTACCGAACCAGGTGCAGTAACCCGGCCAGACTATATATATATATATATATATATATATATATATATATATATATATATATATATATATATATATATATATATATATATTGAAGGGTATAGTGGACCCCTGCTTTACCCAGAGATGTGCAAGTGGGTCTCATATGGTAGTAGAGGCTACCTCATTATACTGTGGTGGAGATGACGGAGAGAGAGAAACTGTTGGGGACAAGTGTGGAGATGACGAGAGAGAGAGAGAGAGAGAGAGAGAGAGAGAGAGAGAGAGAGAGAGAGAGAGAGAGAGAGAGAGAGAGACGACATGTTTGGACGCGTCCAGGACATGAGAGCAGCGTGTGTGTGTGTGTGTGTGTTGGGCTGTCGGACGTTGCATCCGCGCAGTGAGTCACCACCACTCCCAGCCAGCCGTGTCCACCCACCCCAGCAACCAACCCCAGCCCGGCAGTAACATGCTCTGACGAAAACCCAGTGAGGGAGGGAGGGAGGGAGAGATGCACCTAGCGAGACATGAGAGACACACAGAGTCGTATCTTCGTATTCAAAGGTCGTTCCACAGTACTCAAGGGTCGTACCGTCGTGTTCAAGGGTCGTAACGTCGTGTTCAAAGGTCGTACCGTCGTACTCAAGGGTCATACCTTCGTGTTCAAAGGTCGCACCGTCGTACTCAAGGGTCGTACCATCGTGTCCAAGGGTCGCACCGTGGCGGTGGAAGGGGTCAACACAGGCACTATCATGTAGTCAGCCCCGAGGGTTCGAATCCCGTTGCGTGGGGTAAGTTTCAGCCCGGCCGTGGTGCTGCTCCTCCCCCACCACCACCACCACATTACCACACGCCACAGCCTCACAAACCTGCTCACGCTCGCTCAGACCTGCTCACACACGTGCTCACACACACACACACACACACACACACATACACACACACACACACACACACCTGCCGACACACCTGCTCACACCCTCCACTAGAGCAATGTTACGGGTAGACGTTCCGATAATGTAGGCATTTAGCTACATAGCCTCATGTCTGGCTGGTAGTGTTGACCTACCCCTTACTACAAGGGGCAGTATATGCACTTACTGTCCTCTCTCTCTCTCTCTCTCTCTCTCTCTCTCTCTCTCTCTCTCTCTCTCTCTCTCTCTCTCATCCAGTAATCATCCTTCATGAAGGAGCTGTGGTAGACATAATACTGGAGGAGGAGCTGTGGAAGACATAACACAGGAGGAGGAGGAGCTGTGGTAGACATAATACCGGAGGAGGAGCTGGGGAAGACATAACACAGGAGGATGAGCTGGAGAAAACATAACACATGAGGAGGAGGAGCTGTGGAAGACATAATACAGGAGGAGGAGCTGCCTGCCCACGTGTGGGTAACGTCTGCTGAACACTGAGTCCATCAGTTGGTGCAGTGCACAGGTACATGAGGGAGGAACACATCAGTGAGAGGGCAGTGTGCCAATGGGTCTCGGAGAGACAGAGGTGCGTGGGGTGTGGGGGCGTGGTGCGTAGGGTGTGAGGGCGTGGTGCGTGGGGTGTAGGGGCGTGGGGTGTGGGGGCGTGGTGCGTGGAGTATGTGGGTGTGGGGTGTAGGACTGTAAGCTTGGTGGGTAGGGTGTGGGTGTGGGATTGTGAGCTTGGGATGCGGGATGTCAGCTTGGGGTGTGGGGGGGTAGTGTATAATTGGCGTGTGGGGTGTGGGCGTGGGGTTTGTGGGGGTGAGGTGTGGGCGGGGTTTAGGAACAAAGTGACAAGTCTCAATTCCATGGCCCCCCATCCCCCCACACTCTTGCACAACCGACGACTCGCGTCACTGGTGTTGCACACACACACACACACACACACACACACATATTGTATATATATATATATATATATATATATATATATATATATATATATATATACATATATATATAGGGAGTGTTCACTGGTGCTGGCGCATACACTGGGGGTCAGGATGTGTGGGTGTGTCCCTATCATTCAATCAATTAATATAATCATTTTCTCATAAACCGTTAAACACAACAAGGACTCTAATTTATAAGTCTAATAAAAGACGGTACGACCTTCAAGCACAACGGTACGACCCTTGAGCACGACAGTACGACACCTGAACACGACGGTACGACCCTTGAGCACGACGGTACGACCATTGAGCACGACGGTACGACACCTTGAGCACGACGGTACGACCCTTAAGCACGACGGTACGACCCTTGAGCACGACGGTACGACCCTTGGGTATGATGACCTGTCCTCTGACCTTGATCAAGGACCAGCCCATCATACCCTCCATCCACCCCCCCCCCCCCCCCCCGGCCACTGCCTCATAAGGCACGACAATGAGCGAATGGAATGAGGGGGCAAGGCGGCTGGCCTGTGAGGAGGGATGAGTGAAAGTGGGTGAGGCCCAGGACGTGGGTAAGGTTGGGGGGGGGGAGGGGGAGTGTCCGGACGTGAGTCACAGAGGGTTTGGAAAAAGGGATTTATAGATGGGTGTGTGGTGGGCCGGCCTCCCTGGGGGTATAGGGGTGTGTGTGTGAGAGAGAGAGAGAGAGAGAGAGAGAGAGAGAGAGAGAGAGAGAGAGAGAGAGAGAGAGAGAGAGAGCCAGCCAGCCGTGGGTCTCCGTGACCTGGTCAATAGGTGAAGACATTTGGCAAGGCTTCCGGGGAGAGCCTTATATAAAGGCCTCCGTATATCATATATCACCAGAGCCCCATATAACTGCCTACCGTGGTTAGCCCCCTATTTATACCCGATGAAATATATGATATAGGATTTGATTTGATTTTTTTTCCACAGGACGTTTTTGAACGATGTGAGGCAACTGCTACATTCATACGGAACATAGTACGATGTAGATAATCGAGAATTTATATATTCTATAATGATTCATCGATCAATTTCTGATCTACCTTTGAAAAGAAAAAGAAAGTGTGTTGGTTAAAGCTATATATATCTTTTGGTTTATCTCATACCTCATAACCTATATATATATATATATATATATATATATATATATATATATATATATATATATATATATATATGTATATATATATATATATATATATATATATATATATATATATATATATATATATATATATATATGTATATATATATATATATATATATATATATATATATATATATATATGTATATATATATATATATATATATATATATATATATATATATATATATATATATATATATATATATCTTTTATTCATTTACCAGCGCTTTTGTTGAAGGGAATGCTGGGGTAATAGCCACGAGAGAGAGAGAGAGAGAGAGAGAGAGAGAGAGAGAGAGAGAGAGAGAGATGTATTTGGAAGGAGCAGGCCAGGGATTTTAGCAATGACGTCACACTGGGTAGGGCAAATTATGCAGTCTCATAGATAACTTGTCTCACATTCCATTTTCTGTTTTCCCCCGTTTATAAATAAAACTTACATCAGTCATTAGGAACACAGAGAACTCACTAAGGATTATATCGAACAAAAAAGATGATAATGATGGATCCTTTTTATGAAATCTACAGAGACGGTGACAAGTCTTGCAGAAAGCTAAAGGAACGGTACAGAAATCCAGTGGAGTCGAAAGACAATCCACTTAATCATCTGCGAACGCCTTAGTAGTTCTTTTACCCAGCCGGACGAGTATCGAATTTCAGGGGTTTTATGCCCCTGTCAAAATCATTATTATTTAGCAACTTGCTAATCTTTCCTTAAATAATATTAATATTTTTCTATGTAAGTGGTGGTAAGGATATATACATATATATATATATATATATATTTTATCCCTAGGGATAGGGGAGAAAGAATACTTCCCACGTATTCCCTGCGTGTCGTAGAAGGCGACTAAAAGGGGAGGGAGCGGGGGGCTGGAAATCCTCCCCTCTTTTTTTTTTTTTTTTTTTTTTTTTTTTTTTTTTTTTTTTTTTTTTAATTTTCCAAAAGAAGGAACAGAGAAGGGGGCCAGGTGAGGATATTCCCTCAGAAGCCCAGCCCTCTGTTCTTAACGCTACCTTGCTGAAGCGGGAAATGGCGAATAGTACGAAAAAAAAAAAAAAAAAAAAAATAGTACGAATATATATATATATATATATATATATATATATATATATATATATATATATATATATATATATTGGAAAGGATCACAATTTTGCGCGTGATCAAGATATTCCTATGAGTCCACGGGGAAAATGAAACACGAAAACTTCCCAAGTGCACTTTCGTGTCCTTGATGATTTGATTATTACACGAAAGTGCACTTGGGAACTTTTCGTGTTTCATTTTCCCCGTGGACTTATAGGAATATATATATATATATATATATATATATATATATATATATATATATATATATATATATATATATATTGGTCACTGTGGATATATTGACCAGACTGCAAACCATGATCATTCGTTTCTTACATTCCTCATAATTATCTCTCTTGTTGATTCAATACGAATCATGATTCACCGTAAAGGAATCCTTAATAAGCGAAGCCACTGTTTGCCTTAGATGGGTTTCGGGTAAAATGACTTCGTTATAAGTCATCTTAGGGGATTAGAAATTTCATATACCCCTTGATCGCCACGGTACGACCCTTGAGCACGACGATATGACGAAAGCACGACGGTACGACCCTTGAACACGACGATACGACCCTTGAGCACGACGGTACGACGAAAGCACGATAGTACGACCCTCAAACACAGCCATTAAGGGTCAGGACCTCCTACCTAAAGGGTCATCCGTCCTGCTCTCAAAAGGTCACATCGTCATGTCCCAGGGGTCGTCCTGTCGTCCTCGGGAAGTCGTAGCGAAACGTCTCCAAAGGGAGTCGGGAGGTCGTCGTGCATTGCGTCGTGCTCAAGGGAATAATGAGGCTATCAGCGGAGGGTCTGTCAATGGTGGGGGGGTGGGGGTGTGTGGTGGGGGTGTGGGGGGGTGGGGGTGTGGGGGTGTGTGGTGGGGGGTTTGGGGTAGTCATTTGATTGATTGGGACCAATTGAGATCATCGATCATGATGGAGACAAAGGCTTGGGACGGATTGACGCTTCGACGTTCCCTGTCGATTTCGTCAACCGTGAGACGAGGATGCGGGAGAGAATGATATCCCTGCTTCATCCACGCAGAGAGAGAGAGAGAGAGAGAGAGAGAGAGAGAGAGAGAGAGAGAGAGAGAGAGGCCATAGCCTCCTCTTGCTCCTCCTTGAGCCATAAATAATGTTAATACCCTTTGCGAGTGATGATTTACGCTCCCGGACTCTGCCTGCACAGTGGTAACACCCAGAGGGAGAGGTCAAAACCTTCCACGCCACTGTATCATCCCCACCGCAGACAACCCTACCTTACCCTGCTCCTGCATGGAGGGCAGCCTCGAAGTTACAGGTCCTCAATGGAAGGGAACCTGGGTATCTATAACTGACCGTCACTTAAGTTTCAGGATATGGTAAAGTGGATAACGTGGATGAGATGTTAAAGACAGCGTATGATATATCAAGGCTTCGGAGTGATACAAAACCCGTCCGTCTCCAGGGCTTCGAAGCGATCCGAAGCATTCTTTAACACCTCGGAAAGATCTAAAAAAAAAAAAAGAAAAAAAAAAATCTGTATTCACGGCTTCGAAACGATCCGAACCAGTTTGTCTTCGGTGGTGATTCGAACCAATCCGTCTTCAGAGGCGACCCAAACTAGTCAATCTTTAGGGTTTAAAAGTCACCCCGAGCAGTCTTTACGACTTCGGAGTCGTTCAGACCAGTCTAAGAAGCTTCGAAATGACCCGTGGACATTATGGGTTAGAGAGAGAGAGAGAGAGAGAGAGAGAGAGAGAGAGAGAGAGAGAGAGAGAGAGAGAGAGAGAGAGAGAGAGAGTGGGGGGTGAACAAGTGTGAGTGTGAGAGGTGAGAGGTGGGCGTTAGGGCACCGTGGGAGGGGCCTGGCGAGGAAGTGCCTCATTGGGCGATGGTGAGAGTGGGAGAGGCAGGTGAGCGCTGGCTGGGAGCTGGGAGGGAGGGAGAGGGCGCATGGGGGGCGGCAGGAAGGAAGGGAGGGTGATGGGAGAGAGAGGCCTGTGGGGTGTAGGAGAGAGAGAGAGAGAGCCCCGGGGTGTGGGAGGGAATTTAGGGATGTGGGAGAGATTTGTGAGGTGTGGGAGAGGACTGTGGGGGTGTGGGAGAGATGTTCGCGGGGCTAGGGAGGGAAAATGGAAAGGACATGATGAGATCTACAACAGAAACAAATGATGAGAAAATTAAAAGCCACATTATAGTTGTTAGAGAAATAGAGAGAGAGAGAGAGAGAGAGAGAGAGAGAGAGAGAGAGAGAGAGAGAGAGAGAGAGAGAGAGAGAGAGAGAGATCTGTGGTTATATTTGGGTGGGGTAAACATGGAACGTATAGTCATTAGTTCTAGCGGGACGACCCTTGAGCACGACGGTACAACCTCTGAGCACGACGGTACGACCCTTGAGCACGACGGTGCGGCCCTTGAGCACGACGGTACGACCCCTGAGCACGACGGTACGACCCTTGAGCACGAAGGTACGACCCCTGAGCACGACGGTGCGACCCTTGAGCACGACGGTACGACCCCTGAGCACGACGGCACGCCTCATGAGCACGGCGGTACGCCCCTTGAGAACGAAGGTACGACCCCTGAGCACGACGGTACGACCCTTGAGCAACATGAACATCCAGATGCTTTCAGGAGTGTACGGTCGTGTTCCAAGTGGAGGAAGGCACGACGCCGCCTGACCAGCTGACGTACGGGTGACCCCCCCCCCCCTCACCTCCCTCCCGTGCATCTTACAGACAGAGAGTAGGGACCTGGAGCAGTCACAGGCCTGATCACTATGGTAATCATGCACATCCTGCCTCTGCTTGCTTCCCATTCTCCTCCTTCTTATCCTCTCTCTCTCTCTCTCTCTCTCTCTCTCTCTCTCTCTCTCTCTCTCTCTCTCTCTCTCTCTCTCTGCCGATACCCTTTCAAGCGGACTTTAAACTCTCTATCCTTCCTTCTATCCCATCCCTCTTCCTCATCCTGTCTATCCCCAGTTATCCCACAATCCCCAGTTATCCCACACACGCTATCCATCACCCACACCCCACACCCCGACCTTCCACCTCTCTTTCCTCCACTTCTACAAACATCAAGCCTCTCTCTCTCTCTCTCTCTCTCTCTCTCTCTCTCTCTCTCTCTCTCTCTCTCTCTCTCTCTCTCTCTCTCTTCCCCTTTTGGACAGGTCAAAGGTCACAGGTTATGAACAAATCGTCGTGCTCGTGGATCGTACCGTCGTGTTCAAAGGACGCACCGTCGTGCTCAAGGGTCGTACCGTCGTGCTCAAGGGTCGTATCGTCGTGCTCTAAGGGGGTTAAGCTCTCCGTACATAACGCACTATTTAGTTATACCGTGACGCATGTGTATCAAATATGCACTTGAATATACGCAGTAATCAGATAACAGCATTCAACACACATCTCATTTGCATGGGCCAGTAATGTGAAGCCTCTTTTATTCAGAGGTGAAGAGACGCACATGTTAATGATAATGGTACGAAAAGATAACATCTGGGCGAATGGTGGGGCCATGGTTATGGGAGGCCCACAGTCATGGCAGTGAGGAGGACCATGGTAGTGATAATCATGTATCATGGGAAGGAAAGATAACACAAGACCTGATGGGTTTTCATGAGGGTTACCTGCTGGAGGACAGTAGATGTAGATGGAGACAGGATGGTAGAGGGGAAGGCTCTCCTCCCCCAACCCACTAATATAGATGGAGACGGGATGGTAAAGGAGAAGGCTCCCTCCCCACCCTTCGCTATAGATGGAGACAGGATAGTACAGCAGAAGAGGCTCTTCCCCACACCCACCACTCCCTCAGGCACAACAGCTGACAGGAAAATAACTATGAAGGAAGACCATGCATGTGGCATGACGAGGGTGTACTGACACTGAAATTATATGGGAAAGTGAAACTGGAAGACATGTGATCTCGTGTCACAGGCGGATACCTCGAAAACGAGGTTCACACACACACACACACACACACACACACACACACACACACACATAAAAACGACAAATACGTACACATCATAATGTCATACCTACACCGCATACGTTGTGGAAATGAAAATGTCAGTTAAAAATAAACTTCTCGATTCGTTTTAATCTCACACCATTAAGGCTCTTGTTCAGCTGAGAGACGTAAGTGTACTCGCATTCTAGGCAGCATTTGTGGGTGGTTTAGAATTCCAACGGTCGCGTCCGGAAACGAAATGATGGAAACAAACGCTTGCCCACGTCTTGTATTGGTAGTTAGGGAGAAACATGGTTGTAACGACCATGAGAGCGAGGCAACCTCATGGTAGCTAGGTCGACGCCTCACGACTAACCCCCCCCCCCCCCCACAACACACACACACACGCACACCCCCACACACCCCAACTGGATATGCTAATCCTACCATCATTGTGCCATATAAGGTTCCAAATCCTCCCTCCTGCCATACTGGGATGGAGTCCTAACCAGTCCCTCTCTATCCCCCCCAAACCCTCCACCTTCCCTCCCTCCACCAGCCACACACACTCTCCCTCCCGGCAGCCAGCCCCGCTCTCCCTGAGAAGTAAGGTCAGAGCTCCTCCAAGATAAGGTCATCATATTCGTAAAGGTCGTGAGAGGTTAGGTTCATCCAGGCGTCCTGAAAACAAGCTTATAATCAAAGCCACGAGATGAACACTGATCAAGACCGTTGCTATAATAATAATAATAATAATAATAATAATAATAATAATAATAATAATAATAACGATAATAAATTATTATTATTATTATTATTATTATTATTATTATTATGTATAATTCCGTCGCCTATTATAATAAACTCGCTCACACGCTGGACCTTGCAGAAAGTTGAGCGGTATAAGTCGTTGTGTTGATCAATGATAATCAAACATGGAGGTGAGGGATGTGAGAGATGTGAGCTATCCAAGCTATACTCTGCCACAGCTATAGACTGCCACAGCTATAGTCTGCCACAGTTGTAGTCTGCCACAGCTATAGCCAGCCACAGCTATAGTCTGCCACAGCTGTAATAGTCTGTAGCTTTTCGCACCACGTCGACACTGTTATGGCAACATCCTGACCGCTCATTGAGCATCCGCGACCTTCCGTCGCCCTACCGTAAATGTCATTATTTCTTGCCGTTTGGACAGTAATGTCCTAATCACTAACATTGGCAATATTGACCTTTTTGACGCCCCGTCGTAAAGGCTAATTCTCTTCATCGGTGACAAATTAATATCGTGAATGCTAACTTTGGTGATACCGACCTTTAGTTCACCCGTCATAGAGGCTAACATTCCTTATCGGTTACACAGTATTGTTCTGAGTGCTAAATTTTGACACATCGACCTTTTGTTCCTGCAGCATGTACGCTGTTCTCGTCTGCCCGAATGTTCTGTGTTCCACGGTAGTTCCAAGGTTTCTAGTGTTCATCTTTCCTGAAATTATATACGTCAGATACCATGCCACTTCTTACTTGATATAAAATCATTTTGCCTTGTTTTTCGTTGGTATATTTTCATATATTATTATCTATATACTCTAGATATTAGCCTTACTCAACTGTTATCATTACTATTTATCATTATACATAATGATCACAGTGGTTGCTGTGGCGTTGTTCTGGCAGCGGTGTGGACCACCTGGGATGCACTGGATGCGACTGTGGTGCCAAACTGCAACTAGGGGACGAGGGATCCTCTGGTGGCAGGAAGGTGACGGTGGCGGGGTGGGGGGTGTGATGCAGCTTACCCTGAAACTGTAGGATGAGGTCCAGGTTGATGGTTGCAGGGGATGAGGAGGAGGAGGAGGAGGAGCAGTAGTGTAAGCGCCTCTTGATGATTGGTGAAGAGGGAGTGAAGATGATCTTGTGTACACCCTCCTCTGTATCTTTTCTAGTAGCCTTGTTGTGTGTGTGTGTGTGTGTGTGTGTGTGTGTGTGTGTGTGTGTGTGTGTGTGTGTGTGTGTGTGCGTGCGTGCGTGCGTGCGTGCGTGCGTGCGTGCGTGCGTGCGTGCGTGCGTGTGTGTAGAAGCCAAGTTGAGTGAGAGGGGAGTGTGTGGACTTGAGCTTACATCATCAGTAAGGGAGAGTGAAGGGAGCCATCAAGACCTCTCACCACTCTCCCAGAACGTGAGGAAGGGAGAGAGAGAGAGAGAGAGAGAGAGAGAGAGAGAGAGAGAGAGAGAGAGAGAGAGAGAGAGAGAGAGAGATGGGGAGACATCAAGACCTCTCACCCTCCACCGGGGGGCTCATGGTACACAACCAGCCATGAGAGGAGGAGAGGAGAGATGACCCCAGTCCCTTATTAGGTCCACCTGGGCAGAGAGAGAGAGAGAGAGAGAGAGAGAGAGAGAGAGAGAGAGAGAGAGAGAGAGAGAGAGAGTGGGAGAGGGAGGGGAGGGGGAAACACATGACCTTGGGGAACCACCGGGGCGAGATATTGCTGCCGGCCATCTCGTCTCTTAAATTTCCCCAAGGCGACCCACCTCCTCCAAACATCCCCTTCTCCACCACCGTCCACCATCCACCACCTTCCACAGGTGAGACAGGATACAGGTGGATGGCTGACGGGAACCTACAGACACCTAGGTGGCCGGGACATCCAGGTGGTGGTGGAAGCAGGTAACCCGAGCGGCGTTATCGGATGAGTCCGACGGGGAGTCGAACAGGGCGGGTGAGTGAGTCATGGGTCGGGCGGGTGTGGGTCCGTCCCCCACAACACCTTCCCCACAAGGCTGTGGCTGGCTCCCCCCGCCACGTATGGTGGTGGTGTTGGTGCTGGTGGGGAGTAAAGCTGGGGATGCAGCCTGGGGGTGTGGTGGAGGTGATCACACCAGCATCTCTGGTGAGGTGGTGACCTGTGGGGTCACCACCTCACCACAGGTCACCCCATGTCGAACCCTCCCCTCCCCCTCTTCCTCCTCCTATTGGTCCAGGCGTTGACACATCAGCTGTTCATGACGTCAGTTGACGCACCGTCTCGTGGCTATACGTCTCATCTGGAGGACGTCGAGACGTAGGTTGCTCTGCCGTCTCAGGCGAAGAGGGCGAAAGCATCGCTGGTCAACAGGGTCTTCCAGGGAGAGATGTTGCGTCTCCTCACAGCGAGGCGAGGGGGAGAGGGAGAATGGGGGGGGGGGGTCGTGTATGGGGGTCCTTACGGGGGTGTGAGTCAGCCAATCACAGTACTGTGCCATGCAGGCACCCCTGCCACCCCCCCACCCCCCCCCCCAACAGATTTACAAGCCCCGCGATTTACACACGTCGCGTGGGATGTGAGTGAAAAAAAAAAAAGTTATGGTACTTACACAGATTTACAAAGTTCACATTCTCACTAGATGGATGAACTTATGTATTTACAGACTGATGTGGGAACCTCACTGCTTACACTTGCTCTTTGACCTAACCTTTGAGGGTCAAGTCATAGGCCATTTCACTACACTCAAGCCTTGTACCGTCGTGCTCCAGGGTACGTACCGTCGTGCTCAAGGTTACGTACCCACCTGTGGTACAGATGGTGCACTCGAAACCGCCCAAAGGAACGCTCACGGATGTAAACAAGACCCACAACGTGATCAGACGTGTCCACGTCCTGTTTACACGAGAGACGTCACGTAGCAATACGTGTTAGAGAGAGAGAGAGAGAGAGAGAGAGAGAGAGAGAGAGAGAGAGAGAGAGAGAGAGAGAGAGAGTAGTTACCCCTCGTTATCTAGACACTTACAAGTGGTGATCGACTCATTCGATCGTTTACTGAAGGAGGAAAGATGACAGTAATAGCTGGGGGTGTGGGGGCGGGAGGGTGTGGGGGTGATGCTGGGCAGATCAGCTGATAAGCCAGACAGATCAGCTGATAATGGAGATAGGACCACTCGACCACCCATTAGAGCCGCCACCCTCGGAGCTAATGGGTTGCCACCTCAGCGGTTGAAGCGGCCATCCCGCTCTAATAGACCATCTGAACACCTGTGGGTGAACCACCTCGTCGCTCCGAGGGGCGTGCGAGCAACGGCAACTCACACGTTCATAACCCTTACCGAAGTGTCTCAAGTGCAGCAGAGATGATCGTGGTAGGGAAACATCCCGTGCAGCGATTGTGGGGGTAATATTTCGCCCGGTCCTAAAGTGCTTTCTAAGTGTTTGGTCAAGACAAGTGTGGTATTCTATTATTATCAAGCAAGATAAGAAAAATCCATGAAAAGAAAAGAATTTACTACGAAGAGACATCGGTGGATCTCTTTGGTCTTCCTCAACCTCAAGACATAACTAGTTTCAGCCTCGAACGACCAGCGATGGCCAGAGCTGGTTTACATCTGGAACGATCGTTAAGGAGGGCGGGGAAATAATGACTTGTTTACCGAGGTCTGGGTCGACCAGCCGGTGATGTGAAGCGAGTCTTTCAGGAGTGACTGACGCAAGGTGGGTAATTACTCAAGTATTGGAGAAACAAACAAAAGATTTTTTTTTCTTAATTATCTTCAGCACGATCGTACGACCCTTGGTGAGCACGACGGTACGACCTTTGAGCACGGCGGTACGACGCTCGAGCACAACGGTACGGCCTTTCAGCACGACGGTACGGCACTTGGGTGTATTACAGCCTGCTCTCTAGAAAAGGGCCAGGCCATCCATGCTCAATGGTCGTACCGTCGTACTCAGGGGTCGCACCGTCGTACTCAGGGGTCGTTCCGTCTGGCTTCATTATGGGTCGTACCGTCACGTCGTCCTCCAGGGACTTCAACTGCATGAGCAAAGGTCATGTGGTGGTGTAGACAACTTATTATTTCCTCCTGTTGTCAAAGACGTGTTACAAAAAACGTTACCAAGTATTCAAACTATAAGATTTCTCTCTCTAACTTCTTCTTTGAGTCTTTGTGAGTAATTGCCTAATGAGTGATGACCTGTTTGGGTTTAAGGGTGTCGAGGTTCCCTTGAAGTCTGTTGCAGTGGCTAATCTACTTCGCCTCTCTCATGTCACGCCACAAGTATAACCAGGTAGGGTTCGAATCCTTCCTCCATGACGTGGGTTATGAAGGGAAGCGGTCCCAAGGCCTGGCCCTGCCAGACACCACCCCTGACTTGTATGTATGTCATCATGGTAGTGGGAAGGGAAGGTTTGTGTCATCATGGTAGTGGGAAGGGAAGGCTGGTGCCATCATGGTAGTGGGAAGGGAAGGTTTGGTGTCATCATGGTAGTGGGAAGGGAAGGCTGGTGCCTGTCTTGTAAGATAAGCAATTTTTTCGACGTTAACAGATACGCTTAATATTCTTAATCAGTACACAAGCTTCTGTCTCGCAGACTTTGACCCAGTGTGTGTGTGTGTGTGTGTGTGTGTGTGGGTGTGTGTGTGTGTGGGTGTGTGCATATGTCCGTCCGAATGTATGCTTATACGTATAATGCAATGAAGGATATAATCTCAGGCAGACTTGTAATCATGTTGGGTAATTTCATAACTATTTCAATGTACATAATAACCTTCATATCTTCCCGCCACTACACAGCCCCCCCCCACCCCACCCCCACACCCCCTCCTGTAAGTATACAACCCACTGACAACATTCTTATCCCCCCCCCTAAGTAACCCCCCCTCCACTAATGTAACCTCATTATAATTACGTACGAACTTGTTTACAACGGAGGTCATCCGGGTGAAGGGTGGGGGGTTAAATGTCGGGCAAGATTCCCTACCTGGCAACCCTTCCCAATCCTCTGACATTACAAAAAGATGATTATCAACGTAATTCTCTTGTAACAAAGTAACGAAAGAGATCAGTCACATCGGTGACGAAGGCTCATCCACAGATATAATCTGTCAACAGTCTTAAGATATCACAATAATTACATAGTAATTGCATATTTAAATACAATACTTAGCATCTGTGCCACTGGCTCGCACCTAGACTGAAGCTTGCGTGACGCAGGCCGCCATGATTGGCTGGTTCAAATGAGGGCCATCACGTCATTGGTCGAGGGCCACTGGTGATACGCGAGGCAAAAGGAACTGATTGGCTGGGGCTCTGTCCGCGTGAGAGGTAGAGATGTAATGGATTATCTCGAGATAACGAACATATCTGTGAATTTATAACAGAGATTTGGGTTCATTTCATCCTTATTTCACTTCAGTGTAGTGTGTGTGTGTGTGTGTGTGTGTGTGTGTGTGTGTGTAGCACTACACCTGGAGGAAACTGTCTAGAAAATTCTGTTGATTTGGAAACTTACAAGCTGTTCTTGCTATCAGGTCGCCCCTTACTCTTCTCTCCTCTAAGACTGGATAGCCCTGTAGCCCTCAACCTTTCATCGTACACAGACACACAGACACACACACACACACGTGACACGCAACGACCCCCCGTCTTCCCCAAGGTGGGGGTTCACGGCCACTCCCTAACCCTGGGATTTAAAGCCCCTGGGTTCGAGCCCTGATAACCCTTATCGCACAGGTGGGCTCCTGATAAGGGCCGGGTCCTTGAGATGGTGTGTTTTTTTTTTTTCCTCCGTCAGTGTCCACTGCCCAGGAGGGTCTGTGTCTGGGTGTGGCACAGACCACAGGAGTCTTTCTGTCTGTGGTCTAGGTAGGTTAGGAAGGCTTCTGTCTCACCTGTCTGTTCTCTGTCTAACACGTGTGTGTGTGTCTGTTTCGCTGTCGGTCTGTTGGAATTACTGTCTGTCTGTCTGTCTGTGCTTCTATGCACCCGTGTCAAATGTGTCTATTTTGTCTGGTTGACGATTCGTGTGTCTGTCAGCCTGTCTATATGTACCTCAGTGTCTCCGTGTCTCTCAGACTGTCTGTGTGCCCGTCCATGACGTCTGTCCAGTACGGGGTGCAGCTGCGTCAGTTTATCTGCCCATTAAGCTGTGTCTGTGAAGCTTACCGTCGTCCCACTCTGAGCGGTGCTGCCCGCCTGGGTAGTGACTGTGTGAGCCAAACACTTCAGTAGCTGTCATGTGTCACTCCTTCGGCCCAGGCAGCTGTCGTTTCTCTGTGCCTCACCTCCCAACACCTGTGGGCTGCTGGCTCAACAGTCCACAGACATACGAACAACACACGCAACTCACACACGACCAACGTTCGTCGTGACTCAATCATTTTTTTTTTTTTTTGTTGAGGTGAGCACTACGCGCGCGTCTTGCCTTACTGGCAAACTCTCATGGTAGGAAATTAAGTAACTCTCTCTCTCTCTCTCTCTCTCTCTCTCTCTCTCTCTCTCTCTCTCTCTCTTCTCCTTCATGGTGTGCGTCTGTCTGTCTGTCTGGACCTTCCCTAAGAACCCCCCCCCCCCCACCCAACCCTCCACCAGCAGTGGTAAAATCTCTGTCAAGCGAAATTCCTGTCAAGCGCTTGGCCGAAGTTCCTGTGTCTCCCTCGACGGGCCGACTCATCCCCCCCCCCCCCCCCCCCCCGACACACACACACACACACACACACACACACGAGAGAGAGAGAGAGAGAGAGAGAGAGAGAGAGAGAGAGAGAGAGAGAGAGAGAAGAGAGAGAGAGAGATGGGGCGCTAAGAGTGTACAGCTCCCTCTCCGTACCACACACACAAAAAAAAAAAAGGTAATCAAAAAAAAGTAGGTAATGACACAGAACAACAGACAAGTGTAGGGAAGTGAGGGTAAGGTAGTGTCCTCCTCAGTGCTGGGGGCCCGCTATACCCATCACTCACTGCCCTCACACACAGTGATCATTCCCTCCCTACACACTCATTAACGTATCCAAGGATGATCCCTCCCCACTCATCCCCCCTTTACTATATGGCTCACTGCAGCTCCCATGGCTCCATCCGTTGCCAAGTCCACTCACACGTAACTAAAGCACTCCAACGTCACAATTATCCCCCATAGTGATAACAAATTATTAAGACTATATATATATATACATATCAAAACTATCTAAGTAATTCATCGTCCTCATCTTTATGAACTACCTTGTTACGAGACAAACTCCTGAAATTCCATGACCTTCCCTAAACATCACATGACTACGTCAGTACCTCGCTGCTCACAATATCCGTCGGGAAAATATAATCCACAAATTCGGTTCATAATGTAAAACTTGCACGCCAAACTGCTCCAGCTCCGGTACAACAGTATTTGGAGAAATATTCTAAATATACAATATCATGTCAGTGGAATTCCACTCTTGTCTATCAGCACAATTTCAGCGGTCACTGTCTTCGCATTTTCTGTATTTATTTTCTCCTGGAGTGGTGTGTGGAGAAGTTCAATCCGTGAGAATATTATACCCTCCGAGCGTTGACCCTCACTCTCTGCCGAACGCAGTACACATATTTTTTTCCTTTTTTTTTTTTTTTTACGTTTTCTTTTTATAACAAGACAACAACAGTCTCCCTGGATATCAATAATTCTCCGAACATTCGACGCTCGAAGTTTGTCATTGGTTCAACAATTTCAAACAGAATTCGTAAACTCGTATGTAGATGTGATACACACAATTGGTTTCGAATATTCGTGTGTTGCTGAAGGGGCAGTAGGAAATAAGGAATATCTATCTGATATTCCTTGGTGGGAAGATTCCTGGAGGTGTACCGTACAGGGGAAGTGTATGGTGGGGAGCAACATGATTTCTATACCTTCCTCGGAAGACGGAACAGAGAAGCGTATAGTCTTGCTGTGACTGTACGTCTGTGTGTTTGAGCCCCAATCTTGTGTGCATGATTATCTCGTGACTGGGCGATTGGATGTAGACCAAATTTGTACCATAGATACATCATACAAAGGTCGACATTTGATGAAATTTTCAGGGTCAAAGGTTAAAGGTCGGAATCATAATGTCCCGTGTATTATAAGCATTTGTTCACATTATTTGAAGACTGAGTTTATGGATTTGGTCCAAAATGCACATATAGTGCAAATATAAAGTAGAAAGTACAACATCTCATGAAATATGTAAGGTTGAAGGTGAGAGGTCAGATTTTATATTTTTGCAGAAATGAATTTTTAATTTTGTAGAGGTTAAGGATGCTCTCTCTCTCTCTCTCTCTCTCTCTCTCTCTCTCTCTCTCTCTCTCTCTCTCTCTCTCTCTCTCTCTGTCTCTCTATCTATCTATCTATCTATCTATCTTTCTTTCTCTTTCTCTCAAAGTGATCTTTTCGCCACTTGCCCCGCTGCCAAGTGTCGTGTGGCGAAGCAACAGCGAGATGCGAAGGACTGAGTCACGCACACACACACACACACACACACACACACACACACACACACACACAGGATGTGGTTGGGTCGTAACGGACGTGGAGGAGATGGGGGTAGGGGGGGGGGAGGCTGGAAGAGAATTATCTCCAATCTTCCCAGGTGCTGAGACAGGGGGGGGGAGAAGGAACCCAGAGACAGAAAGACAGGTTGTTAAGACAGCACGACGATAGACAGGTATCTCCATAAGGAGAGACAGGCGTATTATTAGACAGTGCGGTGAACGAACATCTTCAAGGACAGATAGATGGAGTGTTAGGCAGTGAGGTAGACAGACATCCCCAAGGACAGAGAGACGGATTGTTAGAAAGTACGCATAGACAACGTACAGTCTGGCAGACAAGCACACACGGACAGATAAACAGAAACACTTAGTCCTTACAACACACACACACACACACACACACACACACACACACAAACACAAAGTGTTAGAAAGGAAGTAAAGAAGTAATTCTACAGTATAATGGTTGTGGGAGAACGGAATGATGAAACAGTAATGTAAACAACACACAGAAGCCTAACTAGGCAGTTGTGTTGACGGGAGGGAATGTTCCAGTGATGCGTGTAATAAATAAATAAATAAATAAATAAATAAATAAATAACGGTGTATTGGATGTATGCAGCCATTCGGCTGAAAACACACACCTGAAGCATTACAGACATAGCAGAGCTGGGAGGCCATGATGGTTACAAGATAACTAATGTTCATGTCACATAAGTAGCGTTCTCAACACCCGGTACCTAGCCTAGTAAGTTCGTTATGCTAAAGTTATAAATGTCGTTTAAAACAACTGCCGTGTAACGTCTGAACATCTTAACATACAGAATATTGAATTTCGTTCATGACAAAATTAAATACCACAGAACAAATTACTCTGGATTCAGTTTGACTATAAGACGGCAAAAACCAATGGAATGACAAGATTAACGTTTGCATAATAACAAATTTTTGAAAAAAAAATAACTACAAAACTTTGTTAATAAAATAAAGTACCATAGAAGAAGAAAAAAAAATAACCAGACAAATTTTGCACACAAAATTTTGCTCTAAAACTTGTCATAAGATCCGAAAATTTTACAGTCGGATAATAATAAAAACAGTGGCCAAGATGGTAAGAAGTGTGGCTCACGGTTAAGAAGAAACCTTCTGTGTCTCGGATAATGAAAAATAACACTCACCAGTCCTACACAGAGACTGTGCATCGCCATTTTACAAAGGACTTTTAGAATTCTTTGTCTTTACCGGTTAAAAGGAAAAAAAAAAGAAAAGAATCGTGCACACTCCACCAAAGACGAAGATGTTTGCCTTTCGTGTATTCCAGTAGCTTACTGAACACACTCCCTCTCTCTCTCTCTCTCTCTCTCTCTCTCTCTCTCTCTCTCTCTCTCTCTCTCTCTCTCGAAAACATCTAACTCGCATGTCTCTCTATTTCCAAATGCCGTTTGTTATTTCTCTGCGGTGAGCCCTACGCGCTAGCCTAGCCTTACCGACATTTAGTGTATCTCGTCGTGGTTATATAATGTAAACACACACACACACACACACACACACACTCCCTCTAATTACCTTTATAAATCTTTAGCTCCCTCGTTCTTACTTAAAGATAACAACGCACAGCTGCGTTACTTAGATCTCACACTTTCTTACTCCAAGGCAAGGAGTTCAAAACTTACAAAAAAAACAAAATATGTCCCAGCATTAACGACCTCCACCACCAACCACCTTACATTAACGAGCGCCGTAACTACCGTACTAATGTCCATAACATTAGCCAACTACCAGTTTGACGCTCATAAAACCATCAAAACATGCAGACGACGATGTGTCAGGTCTGAGACAGGCTGTCATTTAACGCATATAATAATTTGTTTTCCCCTCAGTTATAGGCCTCCGCTACCAGCCTACGCGCCTACATGGGATCGAAAATGAAAGAAATAGGTCGCATCCCAGTGTCCAGAGAAGGTCGTAAATCGTATAGGTAAAGCTGTATTTACCGGCCAATTTGATATTCATTTTCTCGATGCGTCGCCCCGTTTTCCGTAGTTAATGTGCATTTAAAGATTAGGCTTCGCGGAGGATTCTAATCCGCCGTGTGTGTGATTAGACAGCTGTGTTCAGGCGTAATGGTGATGTAATGGTGAGGATGTACGTCTTGCTCGGTGGCCGGCGATCTAAGGGTGAAAGTGATGGATGTGTATGGCGCTCGATGGAAGGGTTCAGCGAGGCTCGAAGTTTTTATATTTGTCATTGGCTTCCGACGATAGCGGCCAGCTGCCCGTGTGTGACTGTGTGTGTGTGTGTCTGTGTGTGTGTGTGTGTGTGTGTGTGTATATATATATATTTTTTTCTTTCTTTCATACTATTCGCCATTTCCCGCGTTAGCAAGGTAGCGTTAAGAACAGAGGATCGGGCCTCTGAGGGAATATCCTCAACTGGCCTCGTTCTCTGTTATATATATATATATATATATATATATATATATATATATATATATATATATATATATATATATATATATACATATATACTGACGGTGTTGCTAACATAGCATTTTGATGCGTTAGAAAAAAAAGTTTCAAAATCGACAAAATCGAAGTTCCATGTTCTAAGACCACTGGACTTGGTGACATTCCTCCTTCACAAGTCTTAAATGTGAAATTCAGCTGGACACCTAATCTGGTTTCAGAAAATTCAGTCATACGGTGATCCTGATTCCAGAAATTTACTGGTGAATCCAAACCTTTGATTCATCGCCATAAATGAGACTGAACACTTCATGGACGGGTAACAAAGTCACCGAGATCTTTCATTTCTAGGACGTCTGATATTTAGAGGGCAAACTCTTTTAAATTAGGATTCAAACTCGTTCTACAATTTAAATGGAATGCTCGGGGATTAGCGGGTCTCTTTGAGTCTCCATCAGATGAAGTGAGTAAGCAAAACATGGATAGTTTTCTGGTGTAAAAATTCTTGCTGCTCATGGATCTTGCACTCTCTCTCTCTCTACCGCTCTCACACCTTTACATGATCAAAAAAAAAAAAACAAAATATCTAATCAGTCAAAAAAAAAAATTGATGGATGGATTTTTTAAGTGTATTTCAATTTGACAAATACTAAACAAAAAAAAATATGTATTACAATTGTACATCAAGATGGATCACAAGATGGTTATGATAATGTTCTGTAATTTATTCCAAACATAATTTTTCGCTAAATTTACACATGAAAGCATGTATATACCTTCTCCCTTCGTTCGCACTGTAACGGATTGATTGTATGGCATGGTTACGTTACGTTACTGAAGATGGCTTCTACTGAGGTAGATGACGAGTGTAATTCATCCATTTATTTATCTTAACGGGTGTAAATGTGGTTTCCAGTTATAATTTACTGAGATTATTATTTAATATTCTGCTACCTTTATGTTGACTGGTAATCCTTAAGAGTGTAAGTTTAGTTATTACGTGACACACACACACACACACACACACACACACACACACACACACACACACACATATATATATATATATATATATATATATATATATATATGTATAAGAGTATGTGTGCATTAGATAATTATTATAAGTGTTTACCTTTCTATTTCAAATATTTGATACGTATAAAACTATATAATCATCATATTTTTCATGTAAATTGTGATCATTTCCTTCATGCACCTCATACACAGACGTAACTAGAGGTCGTCCTCTCCCCCAGGCTGTGTTAGAGCTGAGGATGAGCTCAGATGAGACGGGTTGTTCCAGCCATGACCTTACCGACTCCCTCCTGACGCAGCCACGTCAGGAGTCTCACCCGTCCCCCACCGGTACTGACGACGCTCCCAGCCTCCCGCCACAGGCGATGACGCAACCCACCACCACCACCACCACAACCACCACTACCACCAACCATCCCCGCCACCACCACCTCGCCACCAATGCTGACGACGCTACTAACCCAACGACTACGACCACTAACGAAGGCGTCGCCGACGAAGCCACGAGGAACCCCAGCCACACCACCCTCCCACTACCCCAACCCCCATCACCCCCATCTTCCCCATCACCAACCATGGGCTTCCTTACACCCGTTGCTCTGGGATCTAGCAACGGCTGCGGCTCCCACGCCGTTACCAACGGCAGCGCGCTACCACCGCTGCAGGAGGCGGAGAGCAACGGCGTCCCCCGTGACCCGAGGCCACACACCAGCAGAGCGACGCAGAACACTGGCTATGCTGTGCCTCCCGCCAACATGGCGCGGGTCCAGAGAGGCAGGGAGACGATTTCTTCTCTGGTAAGTCAAAATGATAGTTTTATGGCTCATAATAAAAGAAACAGGAACAACGGTACGATCCTTCAAGACTAGCACGACGGTACGACCCTTGAGCACTTGGGCACGAAGGTACGACCCATGAGCACGACGGTACGATTGTTATGCACGACGGTAAGACCCTTGGGCACTTGGGCACGACGGTACGACCCTTAAGCACGACGGTACGATTGTTAAGCACGACGCTAAGACCCTTGGGCACTTAAGCACGACGGTGCGACCCTTGAGCACGACGGTACGACACTTGAGTGTATAGGTCATCATACCGTGGTGCTCATGATGTCAATAGTTTAAATTCAGAAAGTTCTGTTTTCAATTTCCCCTAAAAAGGAAATAATATATACCATACAGCACCTGGGAAGTCACATATAAACGTATTTATCCGCTGAAATAGCAACCGTTCCTCACACTCATAGCTATAGCTTATATCATGGTCATTCTTATACTATAGTGGGAACGGAAACGGATAATACCCTGTTTTATATCATGGGAGAATCTTGATTACCTAAGGGCCTTATCATGCCTTGACCTCACTAATCATCTTACCTTTAACAAGGTCAGCTGTAGTCGCATCTCTACCGTAACAGCTTTCTTTTCAAATGTCAAAACAGAAGTTAGGAAAATGCCGTTAATCTATCACTCTTTTATTATAACATCATGTGTGTATTATGATAGAACTCAGATGAAGACTGTCCAATGCTTGAGTTTTATATATATATATATATATATATATATATATATATATATATATATATATATATATATATTCTGTCTCATTACAGAGCCAGCGGCTTGTGAAGGGTAAGCCAGTCAAGCGAAAACTGTGGGAGGTTGACCACGTCCAGGTAAGCCACTCAACCGAATCTTATTTCAAATTAAAGTCTTCCTTGTTGATGAATTTCCGGGCCAACTGAGTTATCTTCATTAAGTTAAATCCTTGTTCTTCAAAAGTATCGTGGAATGGAGGATATACGTATTTGGAGTATAACTGAACCTGTCTTGTAATTTCACCAATTCAATGGACTGAAATGAATATATTTTTTCCTGATGCATACCTTAAAAAATCATTATCTGCCGTATATTCAACCTTCCCTAATTAATCTATTTTTCTAATCATTATCTGCCATATATTCAACCTTCCCTAATTAATCTATTTTTCTAAAAGTGAAAGATTATCTTACGAATTATCAACAAATCCAAAATAAATATAACTGTCTGCAAAGACCGTAATGTCCTACTAATTATGAAATACATACATTCATTTCCATAATATATTACTGTATCATCTAGGTACAGGTTACATGTTTTTTTTTGTAATGGAAGACAAAACATATTTATCTAGAGCTAGATGAATACTCAGTCTTCTGTTTAGTCAGTCTAGCCAAATCATTAACCCCTTTCCACATTCATATGATTCTCTTTGTAGACAAGCGAATAGGTAATTAAATGTCTGTACACAGACAGCTATATAAATACCATAATCTTACAGTAAAATGGATTATATCATAATTCAACTTCCAACAACGAGAGAGAGAGAGAGAGAGAGAGAGAGAGAGAGAGAGAGAGAGAGAGAGAGAGAGAGAGAGAGAGAGAAGCAAGGTACTGTAATGATAATGAGAGGATTTAAGACTGTAAACTTCAACTTCTAATTTTTTTTTCTCAATGGTGGACTTTATTATGTGTGGTGCATAGCGCTACGGTTGACTGGTCGACTACGCCTCCAGCCAACCGTGGTTGCTGCACCTGCGAGGTAAGGTGGGGTGAGGGTGGTGGTGGTGGAGGAGGGGAACACACTGTGGTGTGAGCTCTCCCGATAGTGATGCGTGTCGTGTGGCTCTCCCTACAGATGGCGGCGGAGCTGGACCAAGAGTTGGCCCGGGTGACGGAGGAGGAGGAAAGGCGCTTCCATCGGCGGTGGAAGCTGCTACCCCCTGAGCAGGGCCCCACACGCTCCCAGCTTCTACTACAGCCAGGTGAGCTCAGGAGTGTGGCAGGAAGGGCGTGGAGGGGAGAGGAGGAAAGTAGGGGGGGGTTAGATGAGGAGGGAACTGAGGGAGTGTAGTTAGCATATCAGAGGTTGGGAAGGACTGCTCAACCTGGCGTTCTCTTATTCACGCTCCACACTCCACTATACCACACCATGTCTACCATAGTCCCCATGGCTACCATGACAATCCACCATGTCTACCATAGTCCCCATGGCTACCATGACATAACCCACCATGTCTACCATACCCTACCATACCTACCATAGCCCCCCATACCTACCATACCACACCATGCTTACCATACCCCCCATACCTACCATGCCCCATGCCTACATGGCATAACCCGCCATACCTACCATACCACACCATGCCTACCATAGCCCCCACGCCTACCATGGCATAACCCACCATGCCTACCATACCACACCATGCCTACCATAGCCCCCATGCCTACCATGGCATAACCCACAATGCCAACCATACCACACCATGCCTACCATAGTCAGCTGAGCGCTAGATCAAGTCGCATGACCAGATGATGATTCAAGAAGGTGGTGGAGTGAGGATAGACAACCCCAGACAGGTGAGGCGTAGGCCTCAAACCCTCCTGGAGAGGGAGGTGGGTGTTCCACCCACCAAACACCTGTCAGTGCATAGGCCTCCCTGACACCCGTAGGCCTACTAGTGCCCCGTCCACACACCTGCCTGAGATGTCCGACGCCCCTTTAAACTAACCCTTCTTCTGGGATTGAAGGAAAGTGAGTAAGAGGAAAGGATAACAGGACATGTGTTGGCGCGCACACACACACACACACACACACACACACACACACACACACACACACGGCTTAGGCTAGAGTGTGTGTGCGTGTGTGTGTGTGTGTGTGTGTGTGTGTATACACATAAGAATAAAGACATGATACATGTACACAAGTTAAGAGACCGGGGCCAACACGAGTGTAAAACACTTCCTGTAATACACAAACTGTAATCAAACACACGCAAAAAAAAAAAAAAAAAATCCTCCACTCTTGTGTCTCCCCTTCGACGTAGAGGAAGATGATCCCTTCCATGCTCACGTTATACTTCATCTGCTTCGCCAGTACGAATGTGGAGCCAGGGAAGGTAATGGGCCCGTGTGTCGGGTTAGCAGAGCCCATATGAATTAGATGAAGTAAGCTGGTTGTCGGTGAGGGAAATGGATTGCGTCTCAGAAGAGCTTGAGTCAAGACGGACCATTTCCCCAGCTCTGGGTGCGGGTTAACGTGAACGAGAGAGAGAGAGAGAGAGAGAGAGAGAGAGAGAGAGAGAGAGAGAGAGAGAGAGAGAGAGAGAGTCTGAAGGAGGGAAGTGGGAAGGGAAACGTAGGAAAGATGGGAAGAGATGTAGAGAAAGAAGGATGAGGCAGAGGAAATACAGACCCTTGAGCACGACGTTACGACCCTTGAGCACCACATTACGACCCTTGAGCACGACGTCACGACCCTTGAGCACGACGGTCCGACTCTCCAACACGAAAGTACGACCCTTGAGCACGAAGGAACGGCCCTTTAGCACGAAGGTACGACCTTTGATCACGGAGGGGGTGGGCAGCCATGAGCAGGAAACCTGACCCACTTGACCAACGCTGCAATGTTGGTCCTATATTCCCCGCAGTAGAGATAATATCCTGGTTTCTGTTCCCCGTGAGCTGGCTGCTGGTGTGCCCCCGCCACTACCTAGACCACGTAACACTGGACGAGCCGCTGCGTCACATGGTTGCTGTGTGGCCGCTGACAACTCAGGGGTAGTAGGCCGTTGTCATGTCTGTTTCCTTCCCTACACCGCTAAGCTTTGGGAACTTTACCTGTCTCGCTTCTTTCCTAATAACTACTATTTGACCTTTTACTAAAAGCAGATTTGTCCCACTTTTATGAAGACTCTATAAAATATTTTTCCTCTTGTTACTTCTGCCTGTCTTTAACCACTTGTCGTCTTTCAATAAAGACTAGGCCTCGATGTGGAAGCTCCCAATAAAGAAAAAAATAATCTTTGGACTTGAATAAAAAAAAAATAATCTTTTGACTTGAATTTTAAGCAAGTCTTCCTATGTTTGCATGATGTTTTGCTAACAAGCTTTACAGTGATTACTCTTATATAAAGTCAACATCTAATCACGACGTGGCCACTTTTATTTATTTAAAAGTCTCGTCAAGTGCCGTCATGTGGGCAATCAGTGTTGGTAAAATGTAAACAAAGACCTGGACGCCAGCTGCTACGCCATTCACATCCAGCGAGAGGCCAACGCTCAAGATGAGGCACAATAAGGAGACATGTGTCCTCAAGCAGCAGGTCTACATTGTTTAAACGCCTCTTATCCAGTCAAAGACCAACGCACAAAGGCTAAGACTCAGAGAGAGAGAGAGAAACAGGGAGACCTAAGCGTTCAATCCGCTATGTCGTTTAAGTCGAAAACACAAAGAAAGATTGCAATTAGAGAGGTATAAATACGACTATACATGGCGTCAAACAGCAAAATTCCGGTGTTCAAACGCTAGTCTTAACCAACATGCAAACACATCACACAATACAGAGAAAGAAAAACACGGAGACATATACCGTAAGCCCACAGCAATACGTCATTCACATCCAACAAAGAAGCAACGCAAAAGGAGAGATGAAATCCACTAAAGAATAAAACACGGAGACACATGCCGTCAAGCAGCAAATCTCCATTGTTTGAGGCAATGAATGTAATGCGGTAATGTACTAGACAAGAACGAGGCTGCACCTGGGTGTGTTTATGGTCCAGGGTTTACGCACACAGACACCATACACGAACGCTCCGGTGTTTCTACTAGGAGGAACAAGGACACACACACACACACACACACACACACACACACACACCATTTTAGCAAGCAGTAAAAAATAATAGCTATTTTGCCAATGTCAAACACTTACCAGGCCTAGAAAATACGACCTTATAAGACTATAAGTTCACATCTCACTTGAATATATTATACTCTTACAAGTTATGTTTTCATAAACATATTTGTTGCTGAACTCTGACTTAAACTCATTTCTAATCTTCTTTTGAAAATCTCTCTTAACTTTCTCCATGGACTCTAAACATTATCTGCTGCTAAGCATAAGTAGTACAATTTGATATATATATATATATATATATATATATATATATATATATATATATATATATATATATATATATATATGTTATATATATATATATATATATATATATATATATATATATATATATATATATATATATATATATATATTTATATATATATATATATATATATATATATATATATATATATATATATATATATATATATATATATAACTATGGTATATCACTGTCAGTGGACAAAATGGGGTACAATTGTCGGGGAACTTATCACTCAGGAGGCCATCACTACCCTGCAGCGACTGCAGCGCATCCTTCAAGCTGCAGGAGCCACACAGAAAGTGTTCTAGACTTATATAATAAGAATGTACGGAGTTATATAACGATAATATATATGCTTACATACTGGTGTTTGTGCTTGTATAGACCAGGAGTTACATAAAGTCTGTATTGCATAAGGTTTTAGACTACGTTTAATGTCATAAGGGTGCCAACCTATCTTAAAACCTTAAGGATGCCTACCTACCTTAAAACCTTAAGGATGCCTACCTACCTTAAAACCTTAATGATGCCTACCTACCTTAAAACCTTAAGGATGCCAACCTACCTTAAAACCTTTCACAACTCGGAGACACGATATGTTCCACTCAGTTCTCAGAACCTTTCTTATTTACGTCTACTTTCTCCCCTTCAGTTTGTGGGCCCAGCTGGGAAGGGGGCAGTCCCCTCATCTCCGACTTCAACCTCCACGACACCACCTCACACCTCAGCTCCGAGAGATGTACGGCTGGACCACACGGCAGCCAAGAGGCGGAGGGTCGACCCATCCTCCTCCTCTGCTGCTGCATCAGTCCGGTCCGAGCTTCCTCAGGTCTTCAGTAACACGGGTCAGAAAGGGCGCAGCCCAGCAGCGGCCGCACCGAAAATGACCACGTCGACACCCGAGGACACCATCCCTACTGCTGATGCCTCCCAATCCCTCAAGAACGGAGGTGTTCAAGCCTCCAACAGTAACACCGATGTAGTTCTCACTAACACCAACGATACAGCATTCAGCAAGAGCGCTGGTGTAGCTTTCACTAACACCCACACTACCACCTCCAACAACAGCCGTAATGTAAGCTCCAGCACCAACGTCAGTACTACAGTCTCTGACTGTAGTATATCCTCAAGCATCAGCAATACCACAACCACCTCCAACAACAGCTGTAGTATAGCCTCCAGCAGCGTCAACACTTCTACAACATCTAACGACAGTTGTATTGAAGAGCTCAACAGCAGTACCCCAACCCCCATCAAGAGTGGTACAACTCCAGCAGGCTTGACGTCTGAGTCGGAAGCTACCTCTCCGAGAAGCCCTTCTTCAGGAGTCACCCCAACCCTGAATGTGTCCGGGTCTTCCAAGTCCTCCTCGGGGGTGTCTTCGGCAGACTCCACCCCCTCGGAGGACGTCCTCACGCCCCCGCGCCAAACCACGCCCACTCAGGAAGGTGCCACTCCTCGAAGAGCCATTAGAAAGGAGCGTGTGAGAAGATTTCGATGACGGCGAAAACTCTCACGAACTCACAGGAGAAATTTACGACTGTAACAACTAACAGTGAGTTACAGTTGAACCAATCAGGATGATACTAGGTGCATAGTCTAACAGAGTGATATATCAAGAACCAGAACTTTATACCTTTATATTTCTAACGTGAACGCTATCGTCTTAGGTTAAGAATGTAAAAGATTTAACACCATGTAAATATCAAGGTCTCCAGAACACTGCAATCTTAACTCAGTGAGGCTTTAGCTAGTCTTTCTCGAGGTATGTCAGAACATACCAGGCAGGGTTCCCGGTGGTATAACAGACCGTACAAAACACAGCAACTCCCATCGGTATGTTGACGCATATCAAGCCATGTTCTTGATGGTATGATCAAGCATACTACACATGCTTCCCCAGGTGGGCATATCAGGTTAATACAATACACGCCAAACGCTTCAGGTAATCCCGGGTAATAGACGAAAAGGTTTCGCGTGTGGATTGGAGCGAGGATATACCCTTTGACGCAGATCTGGCCAAGGTTAGCAAGACCCCCAAAACGATCAGATCTTAATACATTTGTACGAACTGCAAACTCCCCAGCGTACCTCCAGCCCACATGTTAGTGTAGAGACAGAAAGGCACAAGTAATCCATCCAGATAACTTCACCGCTACACTGGCCTGTATATGGCATCCAAATACTGACTAGGCTTTAAACCCCAGATTTTAGGCACTCCCCCTACGTCCGATGAAGTGCTATTTTTTTTTTTTTCCTTTTTTAATGCCTTATATCAACCCAGCGGTACAAGATGTTGATCATACATTTCAACAGTCAAGTCTCAACGAGTGCATGGTCGGTATGTAAAATATATCTACTGTGAACATGGACTTAACACGGGTAGTTTTGTGATTTTGCGGGTGAGGTAAGGGGACACTATGACAAGTTATACGCAGGACGTTAACGCTTGTAGCACTGAGGTAAGTTTCCCCTGAATTCTATCATGATAATACTTACAGAATTCCTTATGAGGGAGCATTTTCGCATTCATTCCACCTCTGCAATAACTGGTAACTACAAATGAATAATTTGCAGCATTTCAAGGCCAATGAATACAATCAGCCTTTCTTGGGTCGAATGAATTTTAAGATTATTTCAAAACTTTTCATCATGGAATATTTCCGTCATCCACACGGTGACCTTTGACTATAGTTCCCGGCACATCATTCTCATAGGTTAAAGTCTAAAAGGTTAAAGGTCATAAAAGCTGCTCTGCAAACTACAAAGTCAAAAGCAATTACAGAATAATTAGGAAAATTAACACATAAATGCCAATTTCTTCTTCAGTTACTCTTCCATAGGTTTAACTAAACTTATTTTAGCCTATCCATTGGTTATATTTGTCTTTTTCTCTCGATTTCAAGGCTAATATCACTGTCATTTTGGAATCACTGATATGCCAATTCTTCATTATTCATTTCATCTTCTAAATCCCTATTGCACAAACGAGAGGGTCAAGGCACTGTCAAGCCACAGACCTCTGGCCTAAATATGCAATAGTGGTTGGACTTGTCATGTCAAAATGTCCCTTGTTATGTCCAAAAGGCTCATGTCTTAAGGTCGTGTTACTACGGCACTGCACCTGGAGACAAAAAGACAAGAGACGTTACATTATCAAGAGACTGTTATGTATATACGTTACATAAAGATATGTTTGACCTTAGTATGGATAAGATATGTAATAAGTAAATTATTGATAGCATTGGCAACTTCTGATATTCCTGACAATCACGTTGAATATATATATATATATATATATATATATATATATACATATATATATATATATATATATATATATATATATATATATATATATATATATACATATATATATATATATATATATATATATATATATATATATATATATATATATATATATATATATATATATATATATTTTAGATTTTCTCTTATCATGTAAGTTTGGTTATATATTTTATCATGTTTGAATTGTTTTATTGGAGCTTTATGTTATATTGTTAGAGTGAATGTACCAGTACAGAGATTCGTACGAATGTCGATGTATAACATAAAAATTAATTATTATTAAGTCTTCGCAATACTGTCTTCATTATACACTTTATTCACTAAGCAAATGCCAGATAGTTTTAGAAATTATTCACGTTTTCATTTTTCTTATCAGTGAATACCCTCTTTCGTTTCTCTTATTATGGGTTTCGTGTGGTATTCAAATGATACGATTAATAAAGTTAGGTCGCTGGCCATTAAATCTGACAAACTAACCAATTAACCCGTGAATTATTGAGCTATAAATATTAATTGGTATATAACGTGTTCCAAAATTTCAATTCAACTTTCCCATCATTAATCTACTTGATCAGGATAATTGAAATTTGGATAACACAACAAATCATTTTAAATATATATTGAGACTGTTGGTTCGATGGGACCTGAAGAAGTATATGATTTGTAACATTCAATCCAGCAATCTTTTTGCCCGGTGAAATTAAAACACTGAAATATTAGAAAGGAAATCCACACACGTGTATGAGGCTGGTGTGAGTGTACGTCCCAAGGTGTGTTCTTTCTCATATGCCCCAAAACAAATTTGAAAGCATCGACCATTAAAACCGAGACAGAACTGGATAAACAAGACCATTACGGTCTAATGTGGTATCCACCCCACCTACCCCACCAAGGGAACCTCCAGCTCTCGCTAAGGATCAATTTCACGGTGATTATCACCAGCCACAGGATGATGTTATTTGGAGGACCTGGGGGGGGCGTCGCCACAATGGTGGGTCTGCATGAGGTGGGTAGTGGTGGTGGAGGAGGCAAGGAGGCAACCATTATAGTAAGGGGTCAAGGACGTGGTCTTTATTGTCCTTATCTTGCCCCAGATGCTATAGCCTCCACCACCACCACAGGAAGTGATCTGCAGGACCTAACTGGCGTAAGAGAGGAGAAGGCAGAGGTCCTGATGAGACACGAATATAGAGAACAGAAGCGGGAGACAGAAAATGGAGGATCACCCTAAATGCTCAATCACTGGCCGGACCTTTTTCTTTCATTTCTCTCTCATCCGCGATTTGTGACATGAACCAAAGTCAGTTTAGGTTGAGTTTGATCATATATATATATATATATATATATATATATATATATATATATATATATATATATATATATATATCTCATGTAGTTGTCCTGGATGTATGGTAATTTTGTCATTTAGGAAACGTACTTCGTCCGGTGTCAGATGTTTACGTGTATTTCGTTCGTTATCGGGAAATGTGAGTCAGGACGACGGTTTAACAACCTCACTATAGCCAATGTTTATGTTGTGCGGGTTTATATTTATGTCTTGTGGCTTGTGTATGTCTTACTGTAACCTTTTCATGTGTTCCTTGTGCGTTGGTCACGCGTACGAGTTTCCAAAGCGATATATATATATATATATATATATATATATATATATATATATATATATATATATATATATATCCGGATATGTGCGTGTGTTTATTCAATCCATCTTTAGAAGTTACATTAAAGTTCAGCGGGAGGCGGGAAGACGAGAGGTTTCAGCTGCATCTGTCGCTGAGGAGTTTCCAATCAGTAGATTTGCCGGGACTTAGATCCGTCTCCAGTAAGCTATATTTTCTTACCCCTAGTGTGGTTGTGGTGTAGGTAAAAACCTCTGGAATGACTTTTCCCAGCGAGATCTTACGGTACACATAAACAGATTCGTAAATAATGACGTCAACCCGGGAGTTGTAAAGCCATATGTAAGTTGTGATGTGAGAAATTCATGTATTTTGTAATATCCTGTAGGATGATGACATCTGCGTACTTCATCTTTCTTACAAAATTTCACAGGCGAATCCTTCGTCTGGCACAGGAGGAGTAGAGAGAAATTTCTGTATGGGCTATGAGGGAGACTCTCTCTCTCTCTCTCTCTCTCTCTCTCTCTCTCTCTCTCTCTCTCTCTCTCAACAGGTGATGGAGTAGCAATGCACCGCTGAGTACGAGTGGGGGTTCCCCCCCCTGCTCATTACCACTCTAGTATCCTTGACTGCAGGCAGACAGCGTATCCTGAAGTCGTATCCTTCGATCCATGGGGCGTGTCCTCACCTGTCCTGGGCTTCTTCTGATCCTTCACTCGTCGTCTGGGATGCCTTTCAATGCCTCATTCACTCCTGGGGTTCCTTCTAATCCTTCATTCGTCGCCAGGGTTTCTTCTCATCCTTCAATCATCGCTGGAGTTCTTCCTAATCCTTCATTCATCGCTGGGTTCCTTCCAATCCTTCATTCATCGCTGGGTTCCTTCCAATCCTTCAATCGTCGCTAGAGGTTCCTGGCAATCCTTCAATCACCGGTGGGGCTCCTTCTAATCCTTTTATCGCTAGGATTTCTTCTCGAAAATTTCAGTACTCTTCAGATCGTCAGAGCACAGACACCTGACACCTGATAAACAAATCAATCAGGTTTCTCGATTTCTACCTTGTTTGTCTGCTGTCGAAACCTGAAAACCGAGATGACTTGGTTTCTTGAAAGTTTGCGGCCACCATGCCCTCTGATCACACTCCTTGGCACCTCAGAACCGGATGAACAGGAGGTGGGGAAATAAAAATGTTTAGCTCTAAAAATTCAAAATTCAAATTAACCGTTTGCGGCGTACTACAAGGTTCGTATCCCGCTCACATTGTTCACTGTTGTTGTGTGTTGCGTTTGTCTTGTGTTCCTTCACACCGAGGCGTCTTGTGTTGTCGTCGCCTTGTGTATTTTTGGTACAAGCTTTAACTGTTAATGTGTATAGTTTATTACGTTAAGGTAATGTTAAATGTTGCTGTTGTGTGTGTGTTTAAAAATGTTTATGTCCAAGACAACGGAATGTTAGATGTGTCTGAAAAGTTCGTAAGGTTTAATGTTTTATATATATATATATATATATATATATATATATATATATATATATATATATATATATATATATATGATTGATATGCTTTACATGAGTTTTAGAAGTATAAAAAAAAGTTTGATGTATATATTTTATGTAAACTGTTTACCTCTGGGATAGTAAAACTTAATGAGTTTTATATATATATATATATATATATATATATATATATATATATATATATATATATATATATATATATTCACTGTTCCTGTTTCCTGATGATTCAATAAAGATTAATTATATTAATTATACTTTTGTTTTACTACTCTCACCTTACTGAGATAATGATACGAAATTGTTAACATGAAAGATGATCAAATATGACGGCTAATCAAATACACTTCACAGAAATTACATGTCGGGTATAGTGTGTGTGTGTGTGTGTGTTAAAATGTACAATGTCATTACTCCTATGTGTGTACACACATACACACACACCAACTTAAGCCAGATATTCATTTATCAATCAGCCACGAATGGAGATGAACACCTGGGCTGGCTGTGGACGGACTGCCGCGACCAGGATTCGAACCCACAAGGGCCCGACCCCCGGCGGGCCCGTACTAACTCGTGGTCAGTAATCCTAAATGTAACACCAAGGAGGTCCGTGTAAATAATAATAATAATAATAATAATAATAATAATAATAATAATAATAATAATAATAATAATAATAATAAAAACTATCATTACTATCATTATTATTATCATTATTATTATTATCATTATTATTATTATTATTATTATTATCATTATTATTATCATTATCATTATCATCATTATTATTATCATTACATAATGCTGACCAGAGCATGGCTTCTTCCCATCACTGAACGCAGTCTGAACGCACTCCACAACTGACTCTCTGTAAGCGTACCTGACAGTGGCGAGTGCGTACCGAGTGCGTAAGTAGTGCGTGCCTTGGAGACGCCCTCAGTAAAAAAAAATACGCATTCATCCAGTCCCTCCAGACACCTTAATATTTCCTTCACCATTTGATTCATGCGTATCATCACTTCTTCGTACGCTTTCTTCCCCCCCCCCCCCCTTCTTCTCACACCCATTAAATATACTGCCCATTATGTACGCCACCATCATCCCCCCCCCCCCACTGGTCCCATTCCTCCTCCCCCATACCCCCCACTGGCCCCATTCCTCCCCCATCATCCCGTCACAGTTCCGTGGATGGGATTCGGGTGCCGCCCATCCGTCGAGACTTTCATATTATGTTCGTTTTTTCCAAATTCTTTAACATTTTCTTGAACTTTTCTGCAAACCTAATTTATCCAATGATTCGGTCTGATAATTCGAATGATAATTCATCTATCAATTCCTTTCTTTAAATAGTCTAATTCTTTTTTCATCTATATTCTTTAAAGTCATTTAAAACTCTATATAACGCATTAATTGTATTTAAATAACCTCAAATTTTGATTTATTTTGTACAAATAGAACATCAGATTTATTTTCTTTTTTAATTCAAATCAAACTTTTATGTTCCTGATCAGTTCTGGTGAACGAAGGTTTATGAGATTTTGTTTGGATTTGTTTATTGTGGAGCCTTTTTTTTTTTTTTTTTGCGAGAGGAAATTGTACCTGTTGAATGAGAGGGCGTGGCAATAATGTTAACACGACAGGTGAAGCTCTCTCTCTCTCTCTCTCTCTCTCTCTCTCTCTCTCTCTCTCTCTCTCTCTCTCTCTCTCTCTATCTATCTATCTATCTATCTATCTCTCTCTCTTTCTCTATCTATCTATCTATCCCACACACACACTACTCTGCATGATTCTGGCTCATCATGTCTTTGACATCACCACCCCCTCCCCCACCCCTCCCTAGGCCAGGAGGCTGACCCACCACCTCATATGAAGTCCCCCCTGATCTCACCCAGCGCTGTGACATCACCTGAAGTCCTGTGTAGCGTCGGGACTGTCCCTGACCTTCCTTGGGTCTGTGACATCTACAGTGTCTGCGATGTCACATGAGAGCGATGATGTCACCGCCCTCCATGACGTCATACGGCTAACTGATGTCACTAACCTACACCTGTGCTTTCCACCTGACTTCACTGTGCCATCCTGAACTCCAAGATTCTCCTGAGACTTTACCGCCTCCCATGACTTCACTGCTACAATCATGACTTCGCCACTACCTCATCATGTCTCCACCTCTCACCACGAAGCACTCGTATCTTCACTACACCTCGTGAGTCTACCTCACATCTTCACTACGGTCCATGAAGCCACCTCATGCACTCAGTCCTCATGACTGGTGTGGTCTTTCTCAAACCAGAGAGAGAGAGAGAGAGAGAGAGATGTCATGATCGTGGCCTTGGAAACGCTTGAGTAAAGGTGAACCTTGACCTCTGACCTCACTACGGTTACTTGACCTTTAACCTCTCACCGGGGGTTCTCTCTCGCTGGCCGGGAAGGCTGCTTGAAGGTCAGTGATTTAAAGTTCAATTTGCCGTTGCACGGAAATCCTCTAACCTGGCGACTGGCCCAAGTATATATATATATATATATATATATATATATATATATATATATATATATATATATATATATATATTAAACAAAAACAGAATAAAACACATGAGTGACCAATGTAAATTACAACAATTTAGAAAATAATTTGCCTACTTGTATGATTATCTGTGGTATAAACAAATAGATTCTAAGACAACATAAACCACAGCGCTGTAACGACCCTTAGCAAGAGCCACATTAAGTGATTATTGCTGGTAAGGAAGGGTGGAGGTAGGAATCGTCATGGATAAGAACGAAGGCTGAAGTAACCGTAAGTAAGGATCGACACAGTACAACATTATCATAACGCCTTCACGAATCACAACATCACTATAACCGGACAGGTTAATAATGGCCATTATTCACTGAGACTCGCTATACGTAATGATCTTAAGAGAATTATTGTATTTTTTTTTTTTTTTTTGCTGTTTCCTTTCTAGGACGAACCTAGAAATGGGCGAAATATATCATGAACAAAGAACTGTGATAGGGTAATTTATCTAATTTTCCCCCCAAGATGAACAAGGCAGGAGGCAAAAAAATTTTCCTAAGATTTATACGGTATGTCAAATAATAATAATAATAATAATAATAATAATAATAATAATAATAATAATGATGATGATGATAATAATAATCATAATGGAGCAGTAACATATATTGGTCCAGAATGATCTAGTAGAGTCGTGGTTGTAAGTTCTCTCGCACGGTGGACCGAGCAAGACGGCCGCGTACACGGTCATCCTGGGCGTAATGTTCCCCCCCCCCCGGATACGACCTGAGCGACGCCACACTGGAGGGGGGGAGGGTGAAGGGAAATATACGAGAGAGAGAGAGAGAGAGAGAGAGAGAGAGAGAGAGAGAGAGAGAGAGAGAATTAACGAATTTCTACCCTCGTCCCCCCTTCTGAAGTCGAACTCACACACACACACACACACACACACACACACACCCTCTCCCCCCACGGACAGAGACCCCCCCCCAACCCTGCACCGTCCGGGAGGGAGGATGGGGCCTCCTCCTCCTCCTCCTCCACCACCTCCTCCTCCTCCTCCTCCCAGCGGAAGGAACCAGCAATTGTGGGAGGGAGAGCGCGATGCGGGTAACTTCCTTTACTGGGGGTGGACGACCGTCAGCCCACACGTCCGGCTGACCACCACCACCACACACCACCACCACCACGGTACGCCCGCCACCACCACCACGGTACGCCCACCACCACCACCACCACACCACCACCACGGTACGCCCACCACCACCACGGTACGCCCGCCACCACCACGGTACGCCCGCCGTACGAGCGCGACCGTCCGGTCCCCTGAGCACGGCGATTCCTTCTGAGGACGAACGTACGACGTTCTTGAGAACGACGGAACGACCCCCTTGACCATTACAGCACGACCCCATTTACTGCCGCTGTAAGACTCCTTTGGTCATGACGACACGGCCCTTGGGCACGACGATACGAGCCTTGAGCACGACGATACGACCCTTGGGCACGACGATACGAGCCTTGAGCACGACGATACGACCCTTGAGCACGACGATACGACCCTTGGGCACGACGATACGAGCCTTGAGCACGACGATACGAACCCTTGGGCACGACGATACGACCCTTGACCACGACATACGACCCTTAAGCATGACATACGACCTCCGGGTACGAACACCCGTCATCCATCATACAATCATACCCACGACTCCTATACAGCCGTGCTAGAGCATCATGCGATCGTACCGTCGTGCACACAGGTGGTACCGTACCGTCGTGCACACAGGTGGTACCATACCGTCGTGCACACAGGTGGTACCATACCGTCGTGCACACAGGTGGTACCGTACCGTCGTGCACACGTGTGGTACCGTATCGTCGTGCACACAGGTGGTACCGTGCACAATTGTGGTTACCGTACCGTCGTGCACACAGGTGGTACCATACCGTCGTGCACACAGGTGGTACCGTACCGTCGTGCACACAGGTGGTGCCGTACCGTCGTGCACACAGGTGGTACCGTGCACAATTGTGGTTACCGTACCGTCGTGCACACAGGTGGTACCATACCGTCGTGCACACAGGTGGTACCGTACCGTCGTGCACACAGGTGGTACCGTATCGTCGTGCACACAGGTGGTACCGTGCACAGGTGTGGTTACCGTACCGTTGTGCACACAAGTGGTACCATACCGTCGTGCACACAGGTGGTACCGTAGCGTCGTGCACACGTGTGGTACCGTAGCGTCGTGCACACAGGTGGTACCGTGCACAGGTGTGGTTACCGTACCGTCGTGCACACAGGTGGTACCGTACCGTCGTGCACACAGGTGGTACCGTGCACAGGTGTGGTTACCGTACCGTTGTGCACACAAGTGGTACCATACCGTCGTGCACACAGGTGGTACCGTAGCGTCGTGCACACGTGTGGTACCGTAGCGTCGTGCACACAGGTGGTACCGTCGTGCACAGGTGTGGTTACCGTACCGTACGGTACCGTCGTGGGCGGGAGGTGCGGTACCGCCCAGGCTGTTGACCAGCAGGTGGCTGAGGACGGCATCGGTCACCTTCTCCGACGTAATGACTTCTTCCTTCCGGCCTCCACTTTAAAAGTCTCTCTCTCTCTCTCTCTCTCTCTCTCTCTCTCTCTCTCTCTCTCTCTCTCTCTCTCGGGCCCCAGCCATTAGCGGCCGCTCGCCCGTGGCGCAGACGACGCCTCCTCCCTCCTCCCTCCTCCCCCGTGTCATCTGGAGTCCCCCCCCCACGTCATCTGGAGGAGAGGGGGGGAGAGAGGGGGGTCTTAACCCCCCCCAAGCTTTCCGAAAAACAGCTTGAGACGCTTGAAGCAGGGAGCCCCCCTCGCTGCCTCCCACACACTCGGGAGAGATCAAGGGCAGCGTACTCCCGTGAGTGCGTTGGGCAAGTGCGTCACCCAAGTGCGTTGGTGGGTGGGTCGAGTCCTGGTGGCTGAGTGTAAGAGATGGTGCGTTAATTTGATGGGGAGGAGGGAGGGGAAAGCGGGGGAGGTGAGGATGTTTGGGGGGTGTAAGAAAGGGGGGGAGGAGGAGCAGGAGGTTGGGGAAGGGGAGGGGAGGGGAGGGGGCTGAGTGAGAGGTCTGGAGTTGTGTGTGTGTGTGTGTGTGTGGGGGGGGGGGGGCTGGGGGGGAGGGAGGGGGGAGGGAGGGAGGGAGGGAGGGAGGGGGGGGGTAACCTTGCAAGACTGACCACTGTTCTCCTGAGGGTCAGCTACCTCACCCCCCCCCTACCCCACATCCCCCTCTTTGCTCCTACACTATCCCCCCCTCACCCCCACCACCACCACCATCACACCACCACCACCACTTCCTCTGCTTCCTCACCACCACCACCTGCTGCTTCCTCCTACTTCCTCCGTCTTCCTCCTGCTTCCTACTCCTTATGACTCTCTCTCTCTCTCTCTCTCTCTCTCTCTCTCTCTCTCTCTCTCTCTCTCTCTCATGTTCTACCATGTGAGATAGAGAGGTTCTCTCTCTCTCTCTCTAATGTTCTACAAAGTGAGAGAGAGACTCTCTGATGTTCTACCAAGTAGATAAAAAAGAAAGTATCGCAAGCAGCGAACGCCGACACAGATAAGAGATAAGAAAACTGGCTATAAAGAACAAAAAACAAACGTTCCAGTTACAAATAATTTACAAAATTACGTAATTTTTTTACAATCTTCTAATAATTTCAAATGTTTTTGTTTTTAATTTCTATTTTCAAGATTTTTCTTTCATTTTAAATTTTCATATTATCAAATTTCGTAAGACTATCTCGTTTTTAAGTACTTCTAAGTGTTTAGGTAGTGATGGGTGGTAGTGATGGAGGCTAGTGATGGAGGTTAATGATGGGTGGTAGTGATGGAGGCTAGTGATGGAGGTTAATGATGGGTGGTAGCGATGGAGGCTAGTGATGGAGGTTAATGATGGGTGGTAGTGATGGAGGCTAGTGATGGAGGTTAATGATGGGTGGTAGTGATGGAGGCTAGTGATGGAGGTTAATGATGGGTGGTAGTGTTGGAGGCTAGTGATGGAGGTTAATGATGGGTGGTAGTGTTGGAGGCTAGTGATGGAGGTTAATGATGGGTGGTAGTGATGGAGGCTAGTGATGGAGGTTAATGATGGGTGGTAGTGATGGAGGCTAGTGATGGAGGTTAATGATGGGTGGTAGTGATGGAGGGCATCGTAGAGATAAGAGGTGTTATGAGTAGAGTGTTGTACACACTGCGAATACAGTGTTGTCTGTGTATTAAATGCGGTGATGCAGTTCGTACTAATAAAGGAGTTGTAGATGCTATGGACAGGGTTGTGAATGGAAATGTTGTACTTATGTCTACGAAAATTCTTAATGTCCTAGTCTTCTACAGCACTGCTAATAACCTTTGAACTAAATCCTTTCTACAGTATATATAAGAATGAGAAATGACCATACGTTAAAGGAATAAGATTCCTTCAGTTGAACACTCCCAAACATCGCAATTTTTCCCCCACATCTCAACAACCTCTTACATCACCTCTCTCTCTCAAAAACAGTTGAATGTCTGTCGACCATTTCTCCATCATCTCCCCACCTTGAACTTTCGTCCCAACGAGGAAAGACGCATCCAAATTCACGATGTCTTTCCCTGAGGTGAACTGTGAGGCGAGGTCCAAGTCATCGTCGTGAGCAGCGCGTCACGTAGAAGCCAGGATTCCCGACATCTTTTTCCCGTGGCATCTTGACCGTGTGAGAAATATAAGATCATCTTGGCTTTACAACAAGGCAAGGTAAGATACCGATTATCAACTTTACTAAGACTTTTATAACATCTCGTCACTCTGACCTCTCTCTCTCTCTCTCTCTCTCTTTCTCTCTCTCTCTCTCTCTCTCTCTCTCTCTCATATATATATATATATATATATATATATATATATATATATATATATATATATATATATATATATATATATATATATATTCCTATGAGTCCATAAGGAAAATGAAACACGATAAGTTCCCAGGTGCACTTTCGTGTAATAATCACATCATCGGGGAGACACAAGAGAGAAATATAAGTCAGTTGATATACATCGAAGAGACGAAGCTAGGACGCCATTTAGTAAACATGCGATTGTCCAAGACATATATATATATATATATATATATATATATATATATATATATATATATATATATATATGTATATATGTGTGTGTGTGTGTGTGTGTGTGTGTGTGTGTGTGTGTAGCCCTCTCATGTATGCAAGCCTTCCCCTACCCCTTCCTTCCCCCATCAACACCATCAATCTGAGCCGGCAACCTAAGCGAGAGGGTAATTTAACCGGCTAGGGAACCGGCGGCCGGCTAAATTACCGCTCCCTGCCTGGGGCGAGTTACTCAAGGTTACTATGGGGGTGATTTGGCCCAGAGGAGCCCGGAGGGATAACTCGTAGGGCCGCCGCGCGCTATCCCTCCCTCCGTCACACACCTACAGGATCTGCGTCACACGCACAACAGTCACCAACTGCGTCACATTCAGGACAGACCTTCGTCACATACAGTCCAGACCAACGTCACACGCAGTCAAGAACCTGCGTCACATACCATCCAGACCTGCGTCACATACAGTCCAGACCTCGACGCACAGTCTCCTCCGTCACATACGTCACCTGGGTGGGAGCTCATCCGTGGCTGGCTGTGAGATGCAGCCTCTGGGGGGGAGGTGGGGAGGAGACGTCGGGGTGACGAGGGTTGGGAGGGAGGGAGGGATGCAACATGGGGAGGGGAGGGCGTCGCCTCCCTCACGACAATGAGGGCGGAGTACCACGCCAACTGTACACTAACGTGACAGGTGCACTAGTCCTCACACCTCACACCTCACTTCGCCGACAATACTCACCTCACAACTATCCTCACCTCACATAACGTTATCCTCATTTTCACAACTATATTGCCTCACAACCTGCCTCATCTCATAGCTTATTAACTTTTGAAATGCAAATTATCATCATATCTAACATTAAAAACGATATATAGATTATATTTCACATATCTTTTAATAAAATGTCAAATTACAAATTCACCGAATATATATATATATATATATATATATATATATATATATATATATATATATATATATATATATATATATATATATATATATTTATGGAATTTCTATGAAATGAAGATTCACTAATGATGTAATTTTTAAACACATGGAAAAAGAAATTCTGCTGAGAAATTAACTTCGTTGAGAATACTGACAGTTAAAGAACGGAAGGGTGGAGCTCCCTTACCCCCCAGGGGTTGGGGTTTGTCTGTGTGTGTGTGTGTGTGTGTGTGTGTGTGTGTGTGTGTGTTACGGGGAGAGAGTTTTACTCTTGTGTATGTGCGTGTATACAAACACGTACACACCCCAGGTTTAGCCAGGACCACACTTGTCGACCAGCCCCAAGATGACGATGAACACCTGGGATTGGCTGTGGGCCGCCTACCGCGTCCTCACTTGAGCATCTCTTGGAATAAACTCCTCTCTCTCTCTCTCTCTCTCTCTCTCTCTCTCTCTCTCTCTCTCTCTCTCTCTCTCTCTCTCTCATGGGTGGGGGGGAAACAGTAGCGGTCATGTCTGGGGGACCTGCCACTCGGGGGTTATCTGATTATCCTGTGTCTTCTGATGGGCTAGTGGGATAAGCCCCATCCGGTCTTCCTCCCCATCCCCTACCCATCACCACCTGAATGGCTACGGATCCCACACTCCATCTCAGAGGAAGTGTAAATACTCATCCCAGCCTCCCAAGGGGGATTTGTTTACACATTTACATATACTCGGTAAATATCGCATCTTACATCATGGCTTGAGGTTTATTTCAATATGATCTGATTTACAGAGAATAAATCTTAAAATAAACAATTCATTAGATCTGGAATGGTGTACTTACCCCTTCGCACATCATGGCCTTGTTGGACTTACCCCCTCAACTATATATAGTGGTTTGGGTTGATTTACCCCTCATACATACTTGCATGGGTCGACTCACTCCCTCGCACATAATGGTTTGAAGGATTTACCCCCACATATATTGTAGTTTGGGCGGGTTTACCCCTTCGTCCTTACCGTCCTAAATAAGTTTACCCCTCTGAACACAGTGGTTTGGGTGAGTTTACCCCTCTGAACACAACGGTTTGGGTGAGTTTTCCTCTCTGAACACAGTTGTTTGGGCGGGTTTAAACCTTCGTCCTTACCGGCCTAAATAAGTTTGGATGAGTTTACCCTTTCCAGCACGGAGAGCCGGGCTGGGGATAACCCTTTCTCAAGACGGCCAGTGGGTGGGTTTACCCCTTTATCACCTCATAACTCAAGTAGGTATTCCCCTTCAACACTCTCAAAGCACGTTCGACTTACGAACTCACAGCTAACGTAAGGAGACAAAGTTTGCCACCTACTTACATTTTCTTATGTCAGGCTATTGAATTGTAAGCTTCACAGTATGAATACTATTATCATTATTATTATTATTATTATTATTATTATTATTAGTAGTAGTAGTAGTAGTAGTAGTAGTAGTAGTAGTAGTAGTATATCTTAAGAGTTGTTCTTCTTGCTATCATTGTAAGCGTTATTTCTACTGTTATTTCATGTTCTACAGCATAATGAAGCAGGTGTTCTAGATACCTGTGTGTGTGTGTGTGTGTGTGTGTGTGTGTGTGTGTGTGTGTGTGTTATGGATGCACCTGAAGATGGTCAGATCAGCGGTGTTGAGGAAGGGCTGTGATCCTCAGGACTCCGTAAGGAGACGAGAGGTAGTCAGTCAACTTGTTAATGGAACGTATCTATCTATCTACCAATCTATCTACCCATATAGATAGAGAGATAGACAGACAGTAGAAAGATAGAGAGTAAAGATATTTTGATCTGTATCATTTTTCCCAACATACAGTTCCGTCTCTTACAACATAACATAACTAACAAGTCCGTACGTCATAGAATATAGAAACGAAGGGCTAGAGAGCTATAACCCACAACCAGGGTAGACCACAGAGTCCGTAATATAGAATATAGCCCCTATAGTGCTATAAATTCACCCCAGAGGTAACCCTAAACCAGGACGAACACTGGGGAGATGTCTGGGGTGCCTCTTGTGCTTCGCTCCCCTCCCACATTTTTCTTTTCCTTCCCTCCCATCCATGCCATTCCACATCCTACCCTTCCCATACGTCCCTCGGGGCCTTTTGCTGTACGTCTGTACCTCAGGCCGTCAGGGACAGTGGAGCTGTAGCGACGCTGCGATCTCCAGGACCCCACTTCGAACCCCGTCTTCCCTCGTTACGAGCGTTACGGTAATTGCAGGGTTGTTAGAGATGGTTCCCCTCTCTCTCTCTCTCTCTCTCTCTCTCTCTCTCCCCTCCCCCACCCCCACCCCGCCCTTCCCGCCACCTACCAGCCACGATGACATACACTCTGACCCCCATCCACACACACACACCCCAGACCCCACTGAGGGAATGGGTCCTTCCATCCAACTCACCCCCACACCCCTAAACCCACCCTCTCCTTTGAGAGTTCCACCTACGCCAACCTACAACTCCTCGAGTCACCCTTGAGTGTGAGGTATTAATCCCCCTTTAATACACCAAAATGTAATCCTGGCGGTGGCTTACACTCGAGAGGAATCACATTGTCGGAAGACTTCATCTCCATCCATCAAGAACGCGACAAGCTGTGAACCCTGATTCTCTCTCTCTCTCTCTCTCTCTCTCTCTCTCTCTCTCTCTCTCTCTCTCTCTCTCTCTCTCTCTCTCCGAGTCTTACCGCCCCCACAACGTGTCGACTGATAAACAAAGTAATTAGGACGAGATGTACATTGAACTGAATGATTCTCCCGCGTGAGGATACGTGGACGACGACTGCATGCAAAGGGTCGTCTTGAAATAAGATCCGTGGGCGACTGTGGGGTACACATGAGGTCGTCCTGAAGGACAGAGGTCGTCCTGAAGGACAGAGGTCGTCCTGAAGGATAGTGGTCGTCTTGGAGGATAGACCTGGACAAGACTGAAGGTGGATGGGGTCGTCTGCGGCTCGTTAATCTGGCCCTAATGACTGGCGGAGCCGACGATTAACTTATCATCTCCTCCGTACGATCCCACGACCCCTCACAACGACCCCCCCCACCACGATCATACGACCCCCTACAACGACCCCCCAACCCCCCCTTCCCTACCGGCATCATCGCCGGGCAGCTGGCGAAAGTAAACAAAGACAGTGGGGGAGGGATCCCAAGAAAGAAAACAAAGTATGTAAATAACGTAAAAAAAAGGGGGGGGGGGGGCAAGAATTGTTTGAGTGAATGACAGTTGGTGTAAGAGAGATCTTACTGGAGATCATGATGAGAATTTTTCAACAGAGAATTGTATAAACAATAGTAATAAAGAGGAGTGTAAATAAATCAATAAATATCAAAACAAGACGAAGACAATCGAAGGACTGTTTGGTTCTTTAAATCGGGTGTGACGGTTCGACCCCTGAGCACGACCCTTGGGTATGATGACCTGACCTTTGACCTAAACTTTAAGGGTCAGTCAGGTTGAAGACCAGGTCATCATACTCGAGGGTCAAAGTGTTGTGTACACGGCGTTATGATACTGAAGTTTATCAATCATTGTGCGTAAAAAAGCAAACAAATAATACAAGAATGAATAATAATCAGAGAGAGAGAGAGAGAGAGAGAGAGAGAGAGAGAGAAGGGTACTCTTCTGTCCTGACCCATCTTCCTTAATTACCCCCTCTAATGACCAGTAACCATCCCCGGAAGTCAAACAAAGGACCTCGTGCTTTGTTGAAGTCTTCACAACCGAATGTGTGATGGACCTGGCTTGGTTAGACAGCCAAGGGAAGGATATGACAGGCGTGGGACAACAACGAAATATATATATATATATATATATATATATATATATATATATATATATATATATATATAGTAATGCACGTCACACAAAGGTGTACACCTGACCCAAGTATGACCTGTAATAGCCCTGGTGAGGGAGGTCAAAGGTGACCTTGTGTTCTATAAAGGTGGGCGTCTGTGGTTCTTGTGGAGGCTGGTGTGTTGCTGGAAATGAGCTTTTCACAGCACAAAGAAATTTGCATACTGAAGGTCACCTTGAGAAAAAATGACAAAAAATGGAATAGTATGGAAGCTACTGCTGTTGAACACACACAAACACACACACACACACACACACACACACACACACACACACACACAGGAGTATATGCAACACGAATCGCGAACCTAAAGATGCAAAGAGCTAACAGAGGAGGTCCAGAGGAAGGTAACAAAGAAAGGCGACTTACGGTGAGAGGTTAGATACCATATATTCTATGGAAGAGGGAAGAGTAAGGAATGACTTGATCACAACCTTCAAGTTCTGAAACCAGTTTGATGATAGGAAGTGAAGAGTTCTTCGAAAAAATTTAAATATTGGAAAACCAGAGGCTACAACATGAAATTAAGGCAAATACTTTTTAGAAGCGCGTGAAAACGAATAGTGGATATATGGAATAAACAAAGTTTAGAAAACTATGATAAAGAAGATTTACGAGATTGGACCCTATGGGTGAAGACCTGCTTCCTCGTACATATCGTTTCTAATAAAATCAAGATCTAAATTCATCACAGACCCATAGCAAGCAGGCTCAGTCACCAGACAGACCCACAAGCAAGCAGACACAACCAACAGACCCAAAAGGGAGACAGAACCATCCACCAGATCCACAAGCAAGCAGACCCACCCACCAGACCTATACAGAAGAGCCCACAAGCAGACCCCCTGGAGCACTAGCCGCGCCCCGTCCTCCCCAGGCGTGGCAACCGTCAGGTAACACGAGAATTTCCCACAGCTGGTGAGGCGACGACACTTGAAGAGGGCCCGGAGGACCTCTCCAGCACCCCACCCTCAAGGGCCTCATTTATGGTAATATTTGACACGAGGACGCGATACCAAGGACAGGGAAAATGAGGCCCACTTTCTCCCCAGTCCGTCACGCATCCTGTCTCATCCTACAATCACGCACGTCAGGATTCGACAGATGTGCCAGAATGGGGGGCATCTATGGTTCGTCAAGAGATGAGACAGAATGGAGGTTGTCTGAGAGTTCGACAGGAGGCGCAACAGAAGGGGGGGGGGGGGGCGTCTGAGGGTTCGACAGGAGGCGCAACAGAATGGAGGGGGGAGGTGCGTCTGAGGGTTCGACAGGAGGCGCAACAGAATAGGGGGGCGTTTGAAGGTTCGACAAGAGGCGCGACAGACTGGGTGCGTCTGAGGGTTCGACAGATGCTGTAGTGTCTTCACTGAATGAAGGATCGACACTCGACGAGGGATCGAGGTGGGGAGCTCTTTGTCTCTGTATTCGACGAGGATTAAACGCGAGGAGCTCTATAGTTCTCCCTTCACCGCAGGGCTCTGCATGGTGCATCACTCGACGAGGACTCACGTAAGGACGTGTACGACTCTGCTGTACCAGTAATACAGTTCGCCGGGACCGCTATTAAACTACGTCTGGTGGTGAAGAACACGTATCACAAATGTTTACACAGTAGATCTGATGATTTACAATATCGTTTACAGGGGATCAGTGAATTCGGTGTCGATAAGCTTTCTCTTGATACACGAATGTTACTTTTTTTTTGACGAATTTTCGTGTTCAAAGGTGACTCCTCCCCAGCCCGCCAGATATCTCCCAATCATCCTCATTATTCTTCTTTCTTTCTGGTGATAAACATCATACGAATCTGGAGTCGAAGGCTCCTCCCACTGATAACAGATAGACCGGCAGAGATTTTTCCTTTATCTCCAAGTGCCACCTTCACCCTGAGTCAGTATTCCATATATATATATATATATATATATATATATATATATATATATATATATATATACTTCCCACGTATTCCCTGCGTGTCGTAGAAGGCGACTAATAGGGGAGGGAGCGAGGGCTGGAAATTCTCCCCTCCCGTTTTACTTTTTCCAAAAGAAGGAACAGAGAAAGGAGCCAAGTGAGGATATTCCCTCTAAGGCTCAGCACTGTTCTAAACGATACCTCGCTAACGCGGGAAATGGCAAATATGTATGAAAAAAGTATATATATATATATAAATATATATATATATATATATATATATATATATATATATATATATATATATATTATCGGACACACGCACTTCACGGCCGGCCCCTCCCTCTATCCCCTCGTATGAGCGACGCTAATAATAGCACTGCACACGCGGCGGAGCCTCTCCTCCTCCTGTCGTCATGTAGCCGTTTCTCGAGCGCGTGCATTAACAGCCTTAGCTTCACAGCACACAGCTCAGGGGTTGGGTGGGAGGGTAGGGTATTACCAGCAATCATTCTACCGTTGCTAGAGGGCTACACTGTCTCCTGTCTTCGCTAAAACTGTTAACGAAGAGTAACTGGAGGTAGTAATTACGTTAATCAAGGTTTCGTATCATCTCCATGGCGGGGGGATTGAAAAAAGTCGTATGATATGTGATCATAGTCGTTTTCTTGATCGCTGGGGTCGTCCAATGACACGACGTTGATCCCTCGTTGCCCTGTAACCTTCTTCTATCCATGTTGGTGGTGATGACCCAACCTGCAGTGTAATGCCTGGCCCCTGACGTAAGGCAGGCCCTTGGTGTATGGCAAGCCCTTAATGTATGGCAGGCCCCTGGAGTATGGGAAGCCTTTAGTGTATGGAGTTATGTACATAAACGTGTCTGTCAACTGATCCTGGTGTTCGCTAGGGTTAAAGCCTTTGTCCAGCGCTATCTCTACCTTCGAAATGGTCATGTGGCTGAAAGACCTAAGGAGACCTACCCAATATGTCCCTGGCAGGGCTTACAGTAGAGCAGTAGGGTCTTAGGGTCGGCTTCCTGGCTCAGCTGAGCTCGGGGAGGCTGATAATCTGGCGGTCTATACGTCGCACGGAGGTCTGTGGTGTCCGACGGACGCAGCTGTTTGTTGCGTTCGTCGTGTGATGTTTGAGCCTTGGAGGGCGACGGTACGACATTTGATCAGGTCAAAGGCCGGTCATCATAACCAAGGGTCGTACCGTCGTGCTGGGGGGTCGTACCGTTGTGCTGAAGGGTCGTACCGTCGTGCTCAAGGGTCGTAACGTCGTGCTCAAGGGTCGTACCGTCGTATTCGAGGGGATAGTAATAGGCCTTACGAGCGCCGCAAAGTTGGGGAGGAGGAGGAGGAGGAAATGGGTGATCGTATGTCTCTACCTGGGCAATGTTTACAGAAGCTGGTGTTGGCACCTCGCCACCCCCTCCACCTACCACCAACCCCCACCCTAAAACCCTCCACACCACCGTCACCATCCCTCCAACACCCCCTCGTCCACCCCCACCACCACCACCCCGCGCACCGCCGCCACACCTCCGCTTCCTCTATCGGCGAGGGTCGGGATGTGGCCCTACTTGGGGTGCCTAATCCTGGCCCGCTTCTCATCCCTCTGTTCCATTTCTTTCTCTTCCACGTTACGAACTCCACCACTCTCTCCCTCTCTCCTCCATCTTTCCTTCATCTCCTCACTCCTATATCTTCTCGCTCGCCCTCCCTTCAACCCACAAGTCTCCTACTAGTCCGAGCAACACACTAAATTAAAAGTATGATCGGGTGGACCGTATAGTGCTGGACTGCCGGAGAAATTTTCACACTGTGCTCAACCTAATACTGATGACATAGCCAGGCGACCAAGCTTAGGATCAGAGGGCAGCTCAGGTGGGGTGGCAGACACCTAACTAGCAGGGACCACAGAACACGTGTCAGGGCAGCGGTGGTCTCAGGCTGGGCCGGGTGACAGGAGGGGTCCCCAAGGGCTCAGTGCTGGGGGTCGCTACTGCTTCTAGTCTACCGTAAACCGTCGGTAACACGAAGTCAATTCATCCGGGAGTGTGTCCGATAACGACACGACTCAAATTACGATGAGAAATATGGAGTAACGAGGCCGGCGGCGAACACTACAAATAAATCCAGACGTGCGAAGCAAACTACCAAGAGTCCTGCTGCGAGATGGATCCGGGAGGTGATACCACGTCGACCGTGTCACTAGAGCAACAAGTGAGAAGGATCGAGAGGGAGACAAACTATAATGTGGTCAATTTCAACATTGATTTTAAGTACCTGGACGGTGAAATGTCCAGAAAGCTGGAATGCATCTCAACATTCTGGTATATCCAGAGCACAAGTCGCATATACAGCTGCAACGTGTCGAAAAGAAGGCAACAAGGATGGTACCAGACGTGAGTGCAATGAGTTACGAGGAGAAAATGGAAGAACGACGGGAGACACTGAAATTATATAGAAGTCGTAAGAGGTCGTATGACGTATGACAAACAGATCTCTAATGCCAGAAGACACAGTCCAGAGCCGAGGGAACACAAGTGGAAGTTAGGCAAGAGGAGTGTACAGAGGGACGTGAGGAACCATTTCTTTAGCAAGAGAGTTGTGGATCTGTGGAACGAGCTAAGCTAAGAGGAAGTCAACGTGACCACCATCGGAAAATTGAAAACACATTTGATGAAAAGAGGAGGGTGGGAGTGTACAGCCGGCATCCCCCCCGGTGCACACACGAGCAATGATTGTTTCACTGCACCAGAGGATGAAGGCCAACACCAGCAGCACTGCAGGAGTCACTGGCGTCGGGTGGTACAGAGGAAGTGCCTCCTGCATCACCACTAATTACCTCCAACTGGCCACTTCCCCCCTCCACACACCCCCTCACCCCTACCGACACCCTCCACCCCCCCTCTCAACCCCAACCAGGACGACGCACGACTCAAACAGAAGGATTCAAACAACATCCTTTTCCACCTCGTCCAAATTATCCTGGCTCTTCAATACGACCTCTTCACTCCACTTCCAAAGTCCCAACATTTTGTACGTCGATCTATTGTATATTCTTCCTTCATTTCTTTTCGCAAAGTTAACTTCTATCATCCTTCGTTCAGGAACGTTCAGGGTGGATAGGGTCAAAGGCCAGTGAAAAGGCAAGGGTGAAAGACGAAGTGACACTGGTGGTGAAGGAGGTGCAGGACTGTGACGGAATGTGAAGGGACACGAGGTCAACACTGGTGTGGGTTGGAATGAAAATCGACTCCGACTCTGGCGGGTGATCACCAGCGTTTATGTACCTGGTAATGTGAGGAGTGAGGAAGAGAGGGGCGCTCTTTTGGGGAGGGGCTGAGTGAGTGCTTCGACAGTTTCGATGCGAGAAACTGAAGGTTTGTGGTGTGTGATGTGAATGCAAGAGTGAGTAATATGGCAATTGAAGGTACAAAGGAGGGTGTGGGGTAGCCAGAGCAAATGAAAACGAGAAGCAGTTTGTCGAACTGTGTGCTGAGAGAGGATTGGGGGATTGCAAACCTCTGGTCTGGAAAAAAAATGCATACTCATATATGCCTGGGCGAGTAAGGATAGAGGTGTATGGGCGGTAATGGATTACGTGCTATTTGACATGTGTGATTAGGGAAGGTTGTTGGATGCGAACGTGATGAAAGAGGCAGCTAGTAGTGGGTGGAACAGTGTGATATCAGGTATGGTGGAAGATGTCTGGATCAGAAGCGAGAGAGAGAGAGAGAGACTTAGAGAAAGATAGTGATGTATGTGGCATTCATGGATCCGGAGAAGGTGGATGAAAGGGATATATATAAGGGATATATATATATATATATATATATATATATATATATATATATATATATATATATATATATATATATTGTCTTAACACCCGTAAATCACCCCCACCTCTCCAACACACTCTACGTTCACGTCCATCACACAAGATCTTCACCTCCCCATCTCCCTCACATCCTCTCCCACTCCCCCTCGGGATCAGGTGACGCCTCGGGCTGAGGAAGTCACGTGCGCTGAGGAATATAAATGTCTTTTTTGTTCTCTGGATCCCCCGCCGGGGTGGGTTGGCGGCGGCCATATTGCACCGTCCGACCCAGGATATCGGCGATTTGCTGAAGGTGTACGACGTACGTTGTCCGTCGGTGATACGGGAACTTATGCACCGACCTGATATAAATTCCCTGCGTTTCATATTATGCGCTAGCATAAAATATCAGACCAAAAAATCACTTATTCTCTTAAAAATGTCAGAAAATACGAAGGAAGTCTTTCTTTTTTTTTCCGAAGGAAACGAACATAAAAATTTCACAGAAATCTATCGGCAGAAATAATGTACCGTGACAATTTTTAAGTAAACTTTTTTTTTTTGAGAAATTCTTGAAGAGAAATAATGTTTGACTACAATACAAAGGAAAAAAAAAATTAGCAATTCCGGATATCTCTAAAGAGAGTCGACTGCGGGAATAATAACTTCAAGTATTATTTTATACACACTTTTAGGAGACTTCCTCACGAAAAAATGTTGGACACAAACAGATCTGGTGGCGGTGGTGGGGGATGACACACATCTGCGGTGACGGAACCAGAACCTTCCATGACTCACTGAAACTGTATCGAGAAATACAAGAATGTCTCGAGATAGTGAAAACCTGCGTCTAGATTCACCGAGTCTTGATAAACTAGAAAGTTATTTGGAGTCAAGTGAATCTAAGATATGTAAGATAAACAACCATTCGTGTTTGAATACTCAAGGTTACAACTTCAAATGTACGCGAGATTAATCAAAAATATATTTGTAAAGTTTACTTATCAAAGGTACGATTTGTAGATCGCATAATATCTACTTCTACCTAGAAACAAATAATCATTCAATTCTTTTATGTTCTGCAAGTCATATCAAACGACACAAAAATCGAAGAATGAAAATAAAATCTACCCAGAAATGCATATATGATAATAAAGAACTAAAATGACGGTCTCCATGCGATCTTTCGGGGGAAAAAAAACGCAATGTAGTTCTGAATTTTGACAGAAAAAAAAAATCGGAGAAAACGGGTGTCAACCATTTTCATATTGATGATCAGACATTAGTCTGAAGATTGGTCTCTCGTCTGTGGTCTGTTGGGGTAGCATGTTGGAAGTGAGTCTTCATGAGTCATATCTTCGTATCGCTGATATACTTATGATATACTTATGAAGATAAATACTTAATCTTATGTACATGTCCTAATTGTCGAGTGTGTGTGTGTGTGTGTGTGTATTCGGGTTCACTAAAGCCATCGAATACTCCGATGTTTAGGCATCTAACAGAATGAAGATTCAAGGTCTAAAAATCCGAAACCTCAAGATTCGCGGTTCGTAGCTTCAGAGCCAACCATATCGGCGTTGAGTGATTCAACATTTACTGAAGTAAATTCATAAATTCATGGTTTCAAAAACTGGAGTCAATTAGCTTCGGAGAGCGGAAGCCCAAAGTCCAAACACTAAGTCCAAAGATTCAAAATCCAAAAACGTTTTAATTCAAAAGTTTTGTTTTAAATCGAATACGTTCGAAGCTTCCCTACATTGACAGTCTCAAGATTCAGAGTTCAGAGGTTCACAGTCTCTCAAGATGCCACAGATGTGAAACGTCACTGTGGCATCTAAGTGATTAATACTTTGGGCACCACGATACGACCTTTGAGCACCACAGTACGACCCTTGAGCACGACTTTACGACCCTTGAGAACGACGTTACGACCCTTGAGCACGACGTTACAACCCTTGAGCACGACGGTACGACCCTTGAGCTCGACGTTACGACCCATGAGCACCACGGCACGACACCTGAGCACCACCACGGCACGACCCTTGAGCACCACGGCACGACCCTTGAGCACCACCACGGCACGACCCTTGAGCAGGACGGTGCAACCCTTGAACACCACGTCATAACCCTTGAGCACGACGGTACAGCCCTTGTGCACGTCGTACAACTATCGCCGAGCTGAAGGGTCGTACCGTCGTGACCCAGGGGTTAACCAGGATCTTTTAATGGCCTGATAATGAAGAGATTAATCCATTCAAGGTTAAGATAATCTAATTAGCATACTGGGTAAATCTGAGGTCAGAAGCAAAGTAAATACTCCATTATTAATGTGTGGACACGGAGGACGTGTCGAGTATGTTGTAGACAGTGGGTAAGAAGAACACGTTCAAAGATGGACGTAGGGAGAGTGAGATAATATCTTACGTAAGCGTAGGAATTTTGAACACAGGGCTGGAGATGAACCGTAATGAGGTGAACATAGCTGTGGAAGACGAACATTTTCACTGAACATAAGAAATGAGAGGAAGATGAACACCATAACCATGAAGATGAGAATTTTAAAATCGCTATGAGAACTGTGAGGAAAATATACATTCTATAAAGTGTAGAAAACAAAAACAAAATAGTCATTTCAGAAGGCTTAAGATGTTTTACTTTTAATCACTTACTAGTTATGAACAGCTAGCAAAACATCCACACACACACACACACACACACACACACACACACACAGTGCTAAATTCGGTGAAATGTTAGATAAAAGAACCGTTGAGAAGCTTGGAAACACCACCTCAATAGCGTCTCTCTCTCTCTCTCAGACTCGTGATTTCTCGTTCCTGCTCAGTAAACCCCCCCTCACCAGCTCCTGTTCCGGGTGAGTCGAGACAAAAATAGGTTTCACATCCTGGCTAATGACTTCTCTCCCCCAGCCCTTCACTCCTCTGAGTCACAGCACCCTTGTCTCCTTCCCTCCACTGCTCCAACGTCACTCCAACACTCTTCCCTTCACCGCCACCAACAGATACCGCCAATAACACGTCTACATGAGCACCCCCTTCTCTTTTTTTAACGCCATATTCTCCTCTGACCACAAACATGCATATAACTATGTAAGTTTGTACTCTCTGGCACACAAAAACTAATTTCTATTCATCTCTGGACACAAAGGACTATAAACGGTAAATCCTGTCAGTCGTTATTAACCAAATATTTATTTATAGGAAGTTATAGTTTACGGTTAAGACTGACACTTGTTTCTTGTGAGTCCCGACAGGTCTATGTCCAGCCCAGTCCTTTGTCTTCCTGACGGATGGTTCACTGAAGCTTAGCAGTTGCTATGTATGATGCTAGGTTTCTCAGCCGTAGACTTCTTATATATATATATATATATATATATATATATATATATATATATATATATATATATATATATATATTGTTAGTCGAAGTTATCAATATAGCCTTAATACACAGAAATGCTCTCAAAGCATACATTCAAATTTTGTCTCAAAACTTAATTCGTTCTTGTTTTGAGTTTTAAATAATGCGAATTACCAAAGAGAGAAAAAAATGCAACATAACTTCTACCGAATATTTCTTTGTATGATTAATTCTCCCAGACTACTAACTTATTATCGTTATTTTTTCTTCATCTTCTTCCATTACTACAGTTCGTAGACGGATTTGCGATTTAGCGCTGTTTTACCACGAACATGGTCGTACCACAAGTGATTGTACCACTTATGGTCGTACCACGGGTGGTTGCACCACTTATGGTCGTACCACAGGTGGTTGTACCACTTATGGTCGTACCACAGGTGGTTGTACCACTTATGGTCGTACCACAGGTGGTTGTACCACTTATGGTCGTACCACAGGTGGTTGTACCACTTATGGTCGTACCACAGGTGGTTGTACCACTTATGGTCGTACCACAGGTGGTTGTACCACTTATGGTCGTACCACAGGTGGTTGTACCACTTATGGTCGTACCACAGGTGGTTGTACCACTTATGGTCGTACCACAGGTGGTTGTACCACTTATGGTCGTACCACAGGTGGTTGTACCACTTATGGTCGTACCACAGGTGGTTGTACCACTTATGGTCGTACCACAGGTGGTTGTACCACTTATGGTCGTACCACAGGTGGTTGTACCACTTATGGTCGTACCACAGGTGGTTGTACCACTTATGGTCGTACCACAGGTGGTTGTACCACTTATGGTCGTACCACAGGTGGTTGTACCACTTATGGTCGTACCACAGGTGGTTGTACCACTTATGGTCGTACCACAGGTGGTTGTACCACTTATGGTCGTACCACAGGTGGTTGTACCACTTATGGTCGTACCACAGGTGGTTGTACCACTTATGGTCGTACCACAGGTGGTTGTACCACTTATGGTCGTACCACAGGTGGTTGTACCACTTATGGTCGTACCACAGGTGGTTGTACCACTTATGGTCGTACCACAGGTGGTTGTACCACTTATGGTCGTACCACAGGTGGTTGTACCACTTATGGTCGTACCACAGGTGGTTGTACCACTTATGGTCGTACCACAGGTGGTTGTACCACTTATGGTCGTACCACAGGTGGTTGTACCACTTATGGTCGTACCACAGGTGGTTGTACCACTTATGGTCGTACCACAGGTGGTTGTACCACTTATGGTCGTACCACAGGTGGTTGTACCACTTATGGTCGTACCACAGGTGGTTGTACCACTTATGGTCGTACCACAGGTGGTTGTACCACTTATGGTCGTACCACAGGTGGTTGTACCACTTATGGTCGTACCACAGGTGGTTGTACCACTTATGGTCGTACCACAGGTGGTTGTACCACTTATGGTCGTACCACAGGTGGTTGTACCACTTATGGTCGTACCACAGGTGGTTGTACCACTTATGGTCGTACCACAGGTGGTTGTACCACTTATGGTCGTACCACAGGTGGTTGTACCACTTATGGTCGTACCACAGGTGGTTGTACCACTTATGGTCGTACCACAGGTGGTTGTACCACTTATGGTCGTACCACAGGTGGTTGTACCACTTATGGTCGTACCACAGGTGGTTGTACCACTTATGGTCGTACCACAGGTGGTTGTACCACTTATGGTCGTACCACAGGTGGTTGTACCACTTATGGTCGTACCACAGGTGGTTGTACCACTTATGGTCGTACCACAGGTGGTTGTACCACTTATGGTCGTACCACAGGTGGTTGTACCACTTATGGTCGTACCACAGGTGGTTGTACCACTTATGGTCGTACCACAGGTGGTTGTACCACTTATGGTCGTACCACAGGTGGTTGTACCACTTATGGTCGTACCACAGGTGGTTGTACCACTTATGGTCGTACCACAGGTGGTTGTACCACTTATGGTCGTACCACAGGTGGTTGTACCACTTATGGTCGTACCACAGGTGGTTGTACCACTTATGGTCGTACCACAGGTGGTTGTACCACTTATGGTCGTACCACAGGTGGTTGTACCACTTATGGTCGTACCACAGGTGGTTGTACCACTTATGGTCGTACCACAGGTGGTTGTACCACTTATGGTCGTACCACAGGTGGTTGTACCACTTATGGTCGTACCACAGGTGGTTGTACCACTTATGGTCGTACCACAGGTGGTTGTACCACTTATGGTCGTACCACAGGTGGTTGTACCACTTATGGTCGTACCACAGGTGGTTGTACCACTTATGGTCGTACCACAGGTGGTTGTACCACTTATGGTCGTACCACAGGTGGTTGTACCACTTATGGTCGTACCACAGGTGGTTGTACCACTTATGGTCGTACCACAGGTGGTTGTACCACTTATGGTCGTACCACAGGTGGTTGTACCACTTATGGTCGTACCACAGGTGGTTGTACCACTTATGGTCGTACCACAGGTGGTTGTACCACTTATGGTCGTACCACAGGTGGTTGTACCACTTATGGTCGTACCACAGGTGGTTGTACCACTTATGGTCGTACCACAGGTGGTTGTACCACTTATGGTCGTACCACAGGTGGTTGTACCACTTATGGTCGTACCACAGGTGGTTGTACCACTTATGGTCGTACCACAGGTGGTTGTACCACTTATGGTCGTACCACAGGTGGTTGTACCACTTATGGTCGTACCACAGGTGGTTGTACCACTTATGGTCGTACCACAGGTGGTTGTACCACTTATGGTCGTACCACAGGTGGTTGTACCACTTATGGTCGTACCACAGGTGGTTGTACCACTTATGGTCGTACCACAGGTGGTTGTACCACTTATGGTCGTACCACAGGTGGTTGTACCACTTATGGTCGTACCACAGGTGGTTGTACCACTTATGGTCGTACCACAGGTGGTTGTACCACTTATGGTCGTACCACAGGTGGTTGTACCACTTATGGTCGTACCACAGGTGGTTGTACCACTTATGGTCGTACCACAGGTGGTTGTACCACTTATGGTCGTACCACAGGTGGTTGTACCACTTATGGTCGTACCACAGGTGGTTGTACCACTTATGGTCGTACCACAGGTGGTTGTACCACTTATGGTCGTACCACAGGTGGTTGTACCACTTATGGTCGTACCACAGGTGGTTGTACCACTTATGGTCGTACCACAGGTGGTTGTACCACTTATGGTCGTACCACAGGTGGTTGTACCACTTATGGTCGTACCACAGGTGGTTGTACCACTTATGGTCGTACCACAGGTGGTTGTACCACTTATGGTCGTACCACAGGTGGTTGTACCACTTATGGTCGTACCACAGGTGGTTGTACCACTTATGGTCGTACCACAGGTGGTTGTACCACTTATGGTCGTACCACAGGTGGTTGTACCACTTATGGTCGTACCACAGGTGGTTGTACCACTTATGGTCGTACCACAGGTGGTTGTACCACTTATGGTCGTACCACAGGTGGTTGTACCACTTATGGTCGTACCACAGGTGGTTGTACCACTTATGGTCGTACCACAGGTGGTTGTACCACTTATGGTCGTACCACAGGTGGTTGTACCACTTATGGTCGTACCACAGGTGGTTGTACCACTTATGGTCGTACCACAGGTGGTTGTACCACTTATGGTCGTACCACAGGTGGTTGTACCACTTATGGTCGTACCACAGGTGGTTGTACCACTTATGGTCGTACCACAGGTGGTTGTACCACTTATGGTCGTACCACAGGTGGTTGTACCACTTATGGTCGTACCACAGGTGGTTGTACCACTTATGGTCGTACCACAGGTGGTTGTACCACTTATGGTCGTACCACAGGTGGTTGTACCACTTATGGTCGTACCACAGGTGGTTGTACCACTTATGGTCGTACCACAGGTGGTTGTACCACTTATGGTCGTACCACAGGTGGTTGTACCACTTATGGTCGTACCACAGGTGGTTGTACCACTTATGGTCGTACCACAGGTGGTTGTACCACTTATGGTCGTACCACAGGTGGTTGTACCACTTATGGTCGTACCACAGGTGGTTGTACCACTTATGGTCGTACCACAGGTGGTTGTACCACTTATGGTCGTACCACAGGTGGTTGTACCACTTATGGTCGTACCACAGGTGGTTGTACCACTTATGGTCGTACCACAGGTGGTTGTACCACTTATGGTCGTACCACAGGTGGTTGTACCACTTATGGTCGTACCACAGGTGGTTGTACCACTTATGGTCGTACCACAGGTGGTTGTACCACTTATGGTCGTACCACAGGTGGTTGTACCACTTATGGTCGTACCACAGGTGGTTGTACCACTTATGGTCGTACCACAGGTGGTTGTACCACTTATGGTCGTACCACAGGTGGTTGTACCACTTATGGTCGTACCACAGGTGGTTGTACCACTTATGGTCGTACCACAGGTGGTTGTACCACTTATGGTCGTACCACAGGTGGTTGTACCACTTATGGTCGTACCACAGGTGGTTGTACCACTTATGGTCGTACCACAGGTGGTTGTACCACTTATGGTCGTACCACAGGTGGTTGTACCACTTATGGTCGTACCACAGGTGGTTGTACCACTTATGGTCGTACCACAGGTGGTTGTACCACTTATGGTCGTACCACAGGTGGTTGTACCACTTATGGTCGTACCACAGGTGGTTGTACCACTTATGGTCGTACCACAGGTGGTTGTACCACTTATGGTCGTACCACAGGTGGTTGTACCACTTATGGTCGTACCACAGGTGGTTGTACCACTTATGGTCGTACCACAGGTGGTTGTACCACTTATGGTCGTACCACAGGTGGTTGTACCACTTATGGTCGTACCACAGGTGGTTGTACCACTTATGGTCGTACCACAGGTGGTTGTACCACTTATGGTCGTACCACAGGTGGTTGTACCACTTATGGTCGTACCACAGGTGGTTGTACCACTTATGGTCGTACCACAGGTGGTTGTACCACTTATGGTCGTACCACAGGTGGTTGTACCACTTATGGTCGTACCACAGGTGGTTGTACCACTTATGGTCGTACCACAGGTGGTTGTACCACTTATGGTCGTACCACAGGTGGTTGTACCACTTATGGTCGTACCACAGGTGGTTGTACCACTTATGGTCGTACCACAGGTGGTTGTACCACTTATGGTCGTACCACAGGTGGTTGTACCACTTATGGTCGTACCACAGGTGGTTGTACCACTTAAAATGCTCTCTGGTATAGACAACAGAATTCCTCTAACACACTCTCAAAAACTCTTATCTTCTCATAGCTAAGTCACTTGTTTAGTATGGAAATATGTATTGTAACTCCTCACACCTTGACCATAAAGATATATTACCGACGTGTAACACATAATTTAATGATGTGGTGTTCACGAAATTCTCCCCACGACGCTACACTCTTAGTTCATGTCCACCAAGAGGAAAGATCTGCACCAAACACCTTCTCGTCGTAATAGTTATGGAAAATGACTGAAAAGCTGGGGGGTCGGGTGCTCCATTTTCTAAGGTGTATAAATTCTTTCAATGATGTTGAAATCAAGAGATAGAAGGAGCAAATGAGAAGATCCTATGGTGTGTTAGGAGATGACTGACTGAATATGAGTGCGGGGAGACACAAGATCACTGATAGATGAGATGGCGAGGGAAGACATAGCCGTGAGGGTAACCACTGTTCATAGGGAAGCCTCGAGATTTCTATCCACAGACAAACACAATCCAATCATGTTTTCACTCAACGTGAACACATAACAAACCTACACCGGGTTGAACCTACACCAGGTTGGTTTACGATACATCTATGAAGGTATTGTAAATTCCTTCCTATGCTACTCACGCATGTTTACCAGGATAACGTAGTCTACAACACGTGCTGTATTTAGCACAGTAGATACTGGGCTATTTGACCGGCAGGAGACGCTGTAGTACTAGGTTATTTGACCGGCATAAGACATTAATAATCAGACCTTTTTTTTCAAATGGCTTTATTTAATAGGTACTTATGAGGAGTCCTTTAACTAACTTAATCAGTTCTTTTATATCTTGTGACGAATACAATTTCTAATGATAAAGTTATCTGTACAGATATGTAACTTTATGTACATTTTGGAAGACAGAAATCACACACACACACACACACACACACACACACACACAAACACACACACACACACACACACACACACACACACAAACCATTAAAGGGTGCAGAACTTGTCTGTCAACACCGCCATTATGGTCGCCAAGCCCTACACTAATGTTTCGGAACGTCACCCTTCATGGCCTGCAACCTTACGCCCTTTATCCCTCCACCGGGTCAACAAAGTGCCAAGTAGACGAGATGAAATAAAAAGATGGATTTCTCAATTACGACGTAGGTGTGAGGAGATGAAGGAACCGAGATAACAAAGATAAAAGAGAATTAATGTTGGTGATAACTGGAGTCAGTAAAGCTTGACATGAGTAATTATACAGAGTTACTCATGAGTCATGGGTCCAGGGTGGTGAAGAAAGTGAGTCAGGGAAGCAGGTGAGTACCAGAATGATAAGGTGAACATGACACGTGGTGAGAGAAGGACTTCGTGTAGACTGATGATGCAGGAGCCACGGATTGATGTCTTAAAGCAGAGACGTCAGTCATGGTGTCACAAGCAGACATCACACCGGTGATGTCTCTGGCAGACGTCAAGGATGGATGTCTTAGGCAGACGTGAATACTGATGCCTTAGAAAAACCACCTCTGATGCCTTTGGCAGACGTCAGTGCAAGATACTGATGATTAGGAAAGATAAGAGAGAGAGAGAGGCTCAGGGCTTGAAGGGTGTATGGAGTTAGCCAAAGTCAAAATTGTACACTTATGTGTACAGTCGTCTACAGAAGCCAAGAGACATGACCACCTTCGTATTTCTCTCTCTGCTGTCTCCCAAAACTGAATAAAACCAAATACAAAATCCTTTAATTTCTGTGAGATTAAAATCCATGACAGTATTCCCATCCCCTCATTAGCATAACATCACAGAAAAATCCCAGTTTTGCAGCATCGTATAAAAAGCCAAAGCAAAATGACTTCACAACACCACAAAATCCCTCCTCACATCCACGGCATAAATTCACGTCAAAATCTTTGAACCAGAGTTCACCACAAAATCCCTTCTCCTCTCTGTAACAATAATCCACTATGAAATCCCTACAGTAAACCACGTTCCACTACAGTATCCTTTCTTTTTTTGTAATACAAAACCACCGTAAAAAACCGAACTCTGAACCACATTTCCATAACAAAATCCTTTCTGTTCACGACGAAATACCAAACCTGCAACACACACTCTACATCTCCAGGAGAGAGAGAAGAGAGAGAGAGAAAAAAAGACAAATCTGAGTCAGAGGATTATCGTCCAAGATGAGATGTTCAGGTCATATTACAAGTGGCGTACCCTCACCACGGACGTGGTCAGCAGACCAGCCGCGCAGACCGGGACCTGAGATTTCTTCGTCTGGTCTTTAGCCTCTGGCGGCGTGCTCTATGGTCATGTTTTGGGTCCTCTCTTGTTTAAATATCTATTATTTCACTGAATATTAGTCTTCTCTCTTGAGTTATATGTTTAGTGTTACGTATTTTTCTTTCTCTCTTCTTCTCTTTCATTTATTGCCTTTCGCTTTTATACTTTTCATTCCATGATCTCATATTTCTTCCTTCCGTCCTTTTTGTTACATTTCTTGTCTTATTTAATATCCGTTCGTCTTGTACTTCAATCGGTCTGATTCAAATGAACTGTTATACTGACTTACTACATGTTTTGTGTATACATTCATATGTTTTACCTCGTGTGACTTTGCAAATTTCGTCTTCTGATTTCCGTCCAACACTGATTAAGGGCATCTTTAACAAGGTCTCAGACAAAGATAAGGGGCGGAATATATTCCACGTAAACGGCGGGGACAAGGAAACGTTCCGTACATTCTAATGTCTTGATCTACAGACACGCTTTCCCATTTCATTTGCATATTTTCTCATAAGGGGCATTGTAGTAAGACGGACTGGGACCCATCCATTGTCTGGGTTTAGGAGATGTTCGTGATAGATCCCTCTAGCTTGGGGTTTCACACGGCTTGGAACCCAAGCACACACAGTCGAACCTTTACTGTGGCTTATGTGTTTTTATGTCACAATAACCGTTTTCATATATCTTCTTTTAAATTAGTCATCTCCTCATTGTTGAAATGTGATATTCAAACTGCAGGAGGATAATGAAGAATAAAAAGTAAGCTTAACCTTGTAATGTAAGCTTCAACTTAGGGATAATTTGCTGTTTGATCCAGGAATCAACTTCAGTTAATATTCTTATACTACAAATTTCAATAAAAAGCCACACCTTCTTATGCCGTTACAATGGAAAATACCGCATATGAATCAACTGTCAAAAAGGTGACCAGTTCTGCAGTGATTGTAGAGAATCAACTCTAAAACCATCGCATAAGATCGAACCCTAAACCACAAAAGTCATGTGTACATCCTCTCCGCCACAAAATCTTATCAAATATATTTCAATAATTCAGGAAAGAGACAGAGAAAAAAAAAGAGGGGGTGGGGGGTGGGAGTGCAGAGGCCTAAGGAGTGCGTAATTCATCTCCCGGTAATGTCTCAAGGCGAGATAACGCCGCAGGATACAGCAGGAGGACGTCCTGCTGAAGTGAACTCCTACAGCGAGTCAGCAGGAGGGATGAGTGATGCCCCGGCGTGGGCACCAGATGGATGGCATCACACCCCAAGGTGATGGGATGTGTGCATCACCAGACCTCCTCACCACACGCTCAAGTCGATCAAATATCAATCAATCACCCGAAGGTCATACAAATAACAATAGTGAAAATGAATAAGATATTTGTACTTTGTAATAGTTACCGATAAATCTTTTTTTTTTTTCGATGGGGTAACCATGCTAAAAATTTCAAAGTGCCTAAATTACCCTCCTGGATTAATATTTCGCCCTGACAGTTCTCGGAAGCGTCTGTTACCTCCATCTCTTTCTCAACTGTGAAAAAATATAAGAAACTCTGTGATGGATGCTTATTGCTACCGATTATGAAATATTCAACATCAAAATGCTTTTGAGCTTGGGATACAACCACGCTGTTGCTTCCCTTAAGATAATTATTGCATGTTGTCAGTAATACAGGACTACTATTACTCATAGGTTAGCGGGGTGCTTAAAGGCTGGAGTCTACTCCACAGACGTTTTATTGTTTTATGGTTTTAAAATATCGATTATTTAGATATACAGTGAAAGAGTTCCGCTGACAACGTAATAGAGCCCGTTATAGGCTTTGAGGAAACTAAAGGATGGTCAGTGGAGGTGAGGGAGGTGGACGTGAGAGCGGTATGAAGGGAACTCACGAGAAATGAGGTTACGTGGGACGTTAGGAATGGGTAGTGATGCAGGTGATAAGAATATTGATTATTAGTGTTTCTCACGCTACAGAAGGAATATCGAAGAATGAAACGATACGTAAACTACAGAGTCAAAACGTCCTACCCTAACCTAGCCATATGTACTTCCACCTCGGCACAGACACGCTCGTCTGGTACATACACAACAGAAATAACAGAATCAATCTCGTCCATCACACAGAAAACATAAACATCAGAACCAAGTGGATTTAAATACCTCACAAAAAAGGAAGGTAATATACTGGGAACCGTTTGCCGAGGAGGGCTTAAAACGTATGCAAATAAATACAAAAAGAAACACAAACGGTATCTTTTCCCTACAATAACACCTGTTGTTTACAATAGCACTGCCTCGTCACCCCATGACAGGTGGACAATAGGATGTCACAGACCCATGACAGACCCTCGGCAGAGCCAAACACCACCACCACGACAGACGAGCTGACCTATACAAATCTCAGGCCAGTCAGCAGAACGCTCTCTTAGTTCAAGATTAACGATGTCGTTTTCTATAACGACTGTCTGTAGTAAAGACCGTGTAAGGGTCTTGAATTTATACTAATCAATCTGAACGAACGAGTTCTTTTTATTTCTTAGGAATTGTAGTTTGACTTTGACGGCCTTAATGATTCTACTCAGTTCAGTCGTTAAGCCTAAAGCGTAAAGTACCCAACCAGACCTCTCAATCTATTGTATTCCTCTCTCTCTCTCTCTCTCTCTCTCTCTCTCTCTCTCGTCTCTCTCTCTCTCTCTCAACAGAGCGAGACAAAGCCCAGGGCGTCACATCCCGTGACTCATCTTCCGTCACTCACACCCGCCGCGCCGCCTAGAGAAAGAGGGGGGGAGGAGGAGGGGGGGTGGGTTGTTACCATGGTTGCGGTTAGTGGTCCAGGCTGAGGGGGAGGGAGGGGACTTGGCTGAGGTTGCGGTCAACACAATACCAAGGTACGCAGGTACCAGCTAATTAACCTGTAGAAAAGTGTCATGCTTTGGTTTCTTGTGACCGCTAAATGACTTCCGACCATTGACCCTAACTTATTCTTTATCAAAAAAAAAAAAAAAAATACTTCCATTCTTTCAACGTTTCTTTTTTTTTTTTTGCACATTACCTTAATCAAAAAGTAATCATATGGACATAATTTTCGATCATGATCTTCACCACGCATCCTAATTTCGACATCGTAGGTTCTATGATTATTGTAGTTTCTAAATGACAATTTTCGTAAATGATTTCCAGTATAATAATCAAAAATTCTGACTCAGGGTTACCAATTTGATAAGAGTGTCACATATCACTAATGAAGAAATGTCAACTCAAGGATCTTGAAGCGTAAAGGTACTTTATATTACTTATCTTTAATCTAACCTACTTATTACCTACATAATCTATACTAATAATTCCAGTAGAGTGTATTCTGATAACACACATACACACACACACACACACACACACACACGAGCCCAAACAAACATACACGTCTAATGTGAGGTGTTCAGTGTTAGCAATACATTATCCTTTCCAACCTGTCAAAATCCAGAGCCCTCGAGGCAGACTCAATTACTATGATGGACGACCAGGGTGAGGGCTGGGGTCTTGTACTCCCTCCAGAGGAACCTACTCCACCCACCTACCATGTACAGAAAGAACCTTCAACACCCACCTACCCTGTACAGAGGGAACCTCCTCCACCCACCCACCTTGTACAGAGAGAACCTTCAACACCCACCAAGCCGGCACAGAGAAACCAAATCCACCCATCTACCCCATGCAGAGGAACCTACTCCGCACCTACCTACATCACCACACAAAGCCCCCACCTACTTTCTGTACTCGATCCTCCAATCTGGTACCCTATGAACTTGACCACTGTAATATGTACGGTACAGTTTCTCTAACAGTCCAACTATCATCACTGCATCTCTAATTTGTGTGTTGTTGAACGGACAGAACTAGTTGGTTATCTGGGCTTTACACCCATCACCTGCCAGGGTCACTAAAATCGTCAGTTATAACCACCAATCAAATATTTGAAGTTCTTCAGGGGTCCGAGATAATTCTAGAAAAAGGTACACTCACTGTGTATTTGGCTCTTGAACCAGTGTGTGTGTGTGTGTGTGTGTGTGTGTGTGTGTGTGTGTGTGTGTAAAGATTCGCCCAGTCTAAGCTTAGCTTAAAACGCAGTGTGTAACCAGAGTAAACAGTAATTTCCACTAATGACTTTTAGAATAACAACTTGTATTCACCGACTCACTTTTTCTCCTTACGATAACATACGCTGAGGCTAGAGTCTCTTAAAGTCTCTATCAACCACCACTTATGACGCATTCACATCCATTCAGGCTACATTACCAACACTTCAATCGAGTTTTATGCCATTATAACACCGTAGAGTCAGTCTACTACGGCGTAGACGATAATGTTTCTGACTTGGTATGTTATAACGTAACAACCCTCTGTGAGAGAGAACTGCGAGAACTCTCTTGTTACAACTTTACAACACAGAGCCAGACCACACGGGAGGATATGGGGAAAGATCGTGAAACCCGAGTTTCTAAAGAATTTAAGGAGAATCTAGGGAATCCCGGCCAAGCTCTGCAAACGCCGGGAGAGAGTTATTGATATAGCGGGCATGAAGGAGAGCGGGGTAATAACCAAGGGGATTCCCTACCATACGATACACTGTCCAATGTATGAATGAATATGACGATCACATTTCAAGAAATAGCACGAAACAAGCCACACATAATACAGGATATGAATTATAGTATGCAGTACAATATATAAAGTATACTACAGAATACAGTATAATTATATAAAACAATCACACTTGATAAGTGCCATTCGATAGCACTATTATAATATATTACTACTAATATCTACTATTGTAATATATCTCAAACTGGTCACATCATGCTTTATAAGACTTCTCCAAAATTTAGAATAAGAGCGTAGGCATTCAAGGTTGGTAAATGTAAAGAAAATTCTTACAACACAAAGATGTGAACAGCTTATACGAATATAACTCATGATATAAACATCTTAATAAAAGTTAAATTTTCGTAGCTACTTTAAAACATTTCTTACCTTTGTAGTACATGGTAGCTGGCTGGAACAACATAACAACATAAAATGAACACTGAACAATGAATGTTGAAACTTTAATACTGAACACTGACCTTGAGTACTGAAAACTGAATATTGAATTTATAAAATATGAACAATGGATCCCGAAACAATGAGTACTAAATATCAAACCCGAATTAGTAAACAGTCAATTATGTTTAACAACGACCATTGAAAGAATTTTTCATTGAATTGAAAAAATATATCGAAATAATACTAATTAGCATAATGATAATGTTCCATTTTTCTTATAGATATAAGCCAATATGCACACTAGCAGAGCAATAAGTTCATAGTTCGCAGTGCCTAATGTTAATAATACAGATTTGTATTTCATGTGCTCAAAGTCAGCAATAAGCTTGTTCTTGAAAAGCTGTAAGTTCAGGTTCAACGCCACATTTGAACTTTAAAAATGAACAGCGTAATTTACTGAGAACATGCTATGGAAATCGCGCTTCAACCTGGTCATAATTGCATGATGAAAAAAAAAAAAAATACGTATTAGATTCAGTTTGTACTTACCAATGAAGACTTCACATGGAGAGCTTGAAACAGTACAATCTTGAAAACAATTTCGTTAGTAGTTTTTGCTTTGTTGTTCGTAGTTTACTTTGTTCTAATACTAGTTTATGCGTTGAGAGTATTGTATCCACAGTTTAATTTGAAACGCCATTTTCAAAAATAGTATTATTAACAAGGGAGACTTGTCTGCATTTGTCAATTACGGTGTAACTAATTTCATAATTTCACTGGTTTCTATCATATTCGCTTATTCTCAGTTTGGTAAATAAAGTGTATACAGATCCACAATTATCATATGAACACAAAACAGACTAATGAATTGATTCGTGTAGTTAATCAGTCTGTTAAATAGTGTATACAGAAGTACAATTATCATATGAAAAGACAAATGAATTAATTCGTGTAGTTAATCAGTCTGTTAAATAAAGTATACAGATCCACAATTATCATATGCACACAAAACAGACTAATGAATTAATTCGTGTAGTTAATCAGTCTGTTAAATAGTGTATACAGATCCACAATTATCATATGAACACAAAACAAATGAATTAATTCGTGTAGTTAATCAGTCTGTCAAATTGTGTATACAGATCCACAATTATCATATGAACACAAAACAGACAAATGAATTAATTCGTGTAGTTAATCAGTCTGTTAAATAGTGAATACAGATCCACAATTATCATATGAACACAAAACAAATGAATTAATACGTGTAGTTAATCAGTCTGTCAAATTGTGTATACAGATCCACAATTATCATATGAACACAAAACAGACAAATGAATTAATTCGTGTAGTTAATCAGTCTGTTAAATAGTGTATACAGACCCACAATTATCATATGAACACAAAACAGACTAATGAATTAATTCGTGTGGTTAATCAGTCTGTTAACTACAGTGTATACAGAACCACAATCATCATATGAACACAAAACAGACAAATTAATTAATTCGTGTAGTTAATCAGTCTGTTAAAAAGTGTATACAGATCCACAATTAAGAGTAAATGTGAATAAGAGCAAGGTTATTAGGTACAGTAGGGTTGAGGGTCAAGTCAATTGGGAGGTGAGTTTGAATGGAGAAAAACTGGAGGAAGTGAAGTGTTTTAGATATCTGGGAGTGGATCTGGCAGCGGATGGAACCATGGAAGCGGAAGTGGATCATAGGGTGGGGGAGGGGGCGAAAATTCTGGGGGCCTTGAAGAATGTGTGGAAGTCGAGAACATTATCTCGGAAAGCAAAAATGGGTATGTTTGAAGGAATAGTGGTTCCAACAATGTTGTATGGTTGCGAGGCGTGGGCTATGGATAGAGTTGTGCGCAGGAGGATGGATGTGCTGGAAATGAGATGTTTGAGGACAATGTGTGGTGTGAGGTGGTTTGATCGAGTGAGTAACGTAAGGGTAAGAGAGATGTGTGGAAATAAAAAGAGCGTGGTTGAGAGAGCAGAAGAGGGTGTTTTGAAGTGGTTTGGGCACATGGAGAGGATGAGTGAGGAAAGATTGACCAAGAGGATATATGTGTCGGAGGTGGAGGGAACAAGGAGAAGAGGGAGACCAAATTGGAGGTGGAAAGATGGAGTGAAAAGGATTTTGTGTGATCGGGGCCTGAACATGCAGGAGGGTGAAAGGAGGGCAAGGAATAGAGTGAATTGGAGCGATGTGGTATACCGGGGCTGACGTGCTGTCAGTGGATTGAATCAAGGCATGTGAAGCGTCTGGGGTAAACCATGGAAAGCTGTGTAGGTATGTATATTTGCGTGTGTGGACGTGTGTATGTACATGTGTATGGGGGGGGTTGGGCCATTTCTTTCGTCTGTTTCCTTGCGCTACCTCGCAAACGCGGGAGACAGCGACAAAGTATAAAAAAAAAAAAAAAAATTATCATATGAACACAAAACAGACAAATGAATTAATTCGTGTAGTTAATCAGTCTGTTAAATAAAGTGTATACAGAACCACAATTATCATATGAACACAAAACAGATAAATGAATCAATTCGTGTAGTTAATCAGTCTGTTAAATAAAGTGCATACAGATCCACAATTATCATATGAACACAAAAGACAAGTGAATTAATTCGTGTAGTTAATCAGTCTGTTAAATAGTGTATACAGATCCACAATTATCATATGAACACAAAAGACAAGTAAAATTAATTCGTGTAGTTAATCAGTATGTTAAATAGCGTATACAGATCAACAATTATCATATGAACACAAAACAGACTAATGAATTAATTCGTGTAGTTAATCAGTCTGTTAAATAAAGTGTATACAGATCCACAATTATCATATGAACACAAAACAGAATTTTGCATCAATTCGTGTAGTTAATCAGTCTGTAGTATCAAATGTATGTATCAAATGTAAGTTCCATACATTAGGTTAAGCTATGAAAACAAAGCTTGTTTTTTCTACTTGTCCCAAGTTGTTAAATTACTTAAAACTTACTTCAGACACAACACTGACATCCTCGTCTTGTTTACAAATTTTGTCTCCGAATATAAATAGCGGCTCAACTTCCTTTAAATCACCTGATGATATATACGAAATGGTCTTAATATCATCATCAAATATTAGTCACTCAGGGTTTATACACTGATCAATGCTCACACTTTCAATAACACAGACTCAGGAATTATATTAATTCCACCACGGACACACTCACACCACATTTGAGGCTGGCCTAACCTCCGTCGTCACACTGTTTTCATTGAGACCTACAATAGGGATAAGAAACCTATACAATAATTAGCAACAAAAAGCATAACGTTTGAGTTGTCAGCTATTCATTTCTACTCCTGTCAACGCCATCTATTGACGACTGTACTAGTTGTATCTCAACCACAAGTGCCTACTAATATTAATCGTTGATATTTAGCTCTTTTCTTATGTTCGTGTACTTGAATAACATAAATCTTTACAGAGATATCGATGGGTAAATATTATCCTCGGATCAGGTAGATCAATGAGCCATTTCAACATCTAACTTTCTCAACATCTTTTATTATATTTACGACATAAGAAAACATTTCGAGTAAAGATTTTCTAATCATTAAAGGAGAAAAGATGTCGCTTTCCTACGGACGTATAGTAAATTTCTAGTCATGAAACTGTCACGATAGTGAAAAATGAAGCTCGTTAATTTACAGCGTTAAACGTCAAATTTTGATGCTTTCCATATATATATATACAGAGAATTGGGCCAGGTGAGGGTAGTCCCTCAAAGGCCCAGTCATCTGTTCTTAACGCTACCTCGCTAATGCGGGAAATGGCGAATAGTTTGAAAGAAAAAGAAAGATATATATATATATATATATATATATATATATATATATATATATATATATATATATATATATATATATATACACGGTAGTAATTATTGCTGTTTCTGTTACCGTAAGTTAAAGGTGGTGATTTTTTTTATTTTTTTGCTAATTTTCTTTATAAATGAAAAAACAGTATGTTTCTCTAAAAGCTTGAGCTTCAGATGATTGTCAGAAACCGGAAGAAATCTATAAAATAAATCTTCCATAATTTGCAAAGCTTTGCTCGCTATGGTAGAGATCATTGATAGTTAAAATTTCCAATCCAATACATTACCAATTCAGTACATGCGCAGCTATCAGGATCCACTTCAATACAATATAACCGTTGAAAATGACTGTACACACGAACACACGCATACATCTACAAATGTATGTGCGTGTGTGTGCGAACGTATGTGTATGATAGCAACACAAACGGATAAGCTGTTAATTACAGTAATTAGACAGATAATGAGAGGCTGTATACACCATTGCCAGTTGTAAGGCCAACAAAAGAGTTTTTAATGACCGTTTGATGATGACTGACGGAAACCTAACATAGAGGAAATGTCTCCATCCGCTCATTCTCCCCCACCACTCTCACCCGCCAGTCATCCACCAGTCACCCACTACTATCACCCATAACTACGCAGCGCTAAAATATCAGCATGATTTCGTGGAAACTTACCCTTCATGGTCTTGAAATAGAAATGTTAAAGATACTCTGCAGTACTCGGGTAGGCGTGGCCCTGGGTTCGACTCGTGGGCATTTTATGAGGCTGTCGAACCTTGGGTAGGTAGATGTGCCATAAAACTGTTCCTACCCGCCAGTAATACCACCTCCACTGATGGGGGTGTTTACCGTTAGATCGATGACATGGTTGGCTGTGGTTGGTTCTTTCAGCTTCAGGATTATCGACTGCCAGGGTCATTTTCGAACCAGCTTGAAACACCTTTAAATATTAAAAGTAATTAACAACATATATACATACTCTCGCTGCCTATATGGTTCTTGCTGAAGCATACACAGTAACTATATTTCTATATGAGAGAAGGAGAAGCAGAACTGAAGAACAAAAAAATTTCGATATAACTTTCAAAAGTTATGCTAATAATAGCATAAATAAGAAAAAAATGTAACGCAAAATCTTAAAAAAAATTGATATTCACGTTACTTTAAAAAAAAATACCCTAAAATAATATTTTCTCGAGGAAAAAATAAAAGGTAAAAATCAGTTTTCTCGGCCACCCAGCCTGAAACACTGCGAGCGCAGTCATTTCCATAATTATCCTTGGCACTGAACGGTTAATTATATATTGGAAGAAACCTGTTCGTTAGGCCTTTAACCCTTTCAGTCCTTAGTTACTGTCTGTTGGGAGATGTTAGAGGGGTCTACCCGACAACTGCTTGTCGCTTATAGCCTTATAACAAGTCTTTGGTCACCAATTATTCATTTCATTTTTATTCTATTTTCTTTTTTTTTTGGGGGGGGGGGGAGATTGTTCGATATTTTCATTATTTAGTTGTAAGAATGTGGTAGTTATTTGCTTGTTGTTGGTTACTAGATGCTGTTCTTACTTGATAGTTTTATCTATTTTCCATGGGTCGTTGGTGGCTAGTATTCGTCTACTGTCAAGTGTAAGTTACTGACAATTTTGTTATGATACTGACAATTTCATGATCTGTTATTAGTACTTACTCTCTGTTAGCATAATCTGGTTGTTACTTCTAGTTTTTGTATAGTGTTAGTCCTTGGGGCTAGGAGTTATATTCTTTTTATCAGTTATTACAGCCTGCTAGTTACAATCAAATCTTCCATTACTGTTGGCCGTCAGGTTGTAACAAATAAATATTTACTGCCACACAGGTTAGATACAATCATTTGATACAACTGTTTGATTTCTACAACCAGTTGTTAGTTCGTTAGGTGCTGGTCGATAGAATGGGTCTCTCGCATAGGTTAAGTTGTGTGTGTGTGTGTGTGTGTGTGTGTGTGTGTTGCCGTACATACACAGGAGTAAAGACACGGTACATACATACAAGGTTAAGAGACGGGACAAATTGTAATCACATACAGTGGACTTATGGAAAGTATTTGACTCTACGCCACATAAGAGGCTGCTAAAGAAGCTGGCTCTTCAGGCTGGAATAAGGACGGAACTCCTTAGCTATGGAAGGGAAAAAAGTACGTATACCAGGAGATCCTTCTCAAAATGGAGATCGCCAAGTGGAGTGCCGCAGGGTTCTATTTCGGGACCAGTGATCTTCTTGAATACGTGAAGGACTTACAAGGCATAATACACTCAAGACCTGAACATGTTTGCAGGTAATGCCATGGTTGTGAGGAAAGAAGATTGGTGAAAATAATCTCTATAAAGTTTCTCTTATACGTAAATGATTACATTCAACCTTAATGAATGGAAAATAGTCAGGATCAGACCCTCGATACGAATATGACTTAGTCAGCAATATACCCAAACCCGTCACCAGTTTGGCCAATGCACTTTCAGAGGCACAAACAATTAGAAGAGGTCCAAAGGAAGGCAACAATGATAGCAACAAAATTAAAAAGTCTGTTTCAGCGAGAGGTTAGTGGCTATAGAGGAAGAGAGAAGAGTAAGGGTGAGTTAATCGCAAACTATATTTTCAAGCTAGTTTGATGAAAGCAGCAGTTAATCGAAAGGTATAGAGATAGAACATCTGATGTCATAATATGAAGAAAGAAAGTGATTAGAATATATATATATATATATATATATATATATATATATATATATATATATATATATATATATATATATATATATATATACAGAAATGCTTTTACAGAATAAATATGGTGGATAAATGGAATAAACTGAGTGATGATATTGTGAATATAGACAGAATACAAAAGTTTGAAAAAAACTGCATGATCGTAAAGTTCAAGTTACATATGGATAATGTAATTAAATACATAAGGTTAATGCTAAAATTCCATGTTTACATCTTATGTTTTATTTGTCTGTACAAAAATTACAGTAATTAAAGCTCCACCTCAGCAACTTGTTTTGAATAACAAAAAATTAACATTAAATTACAAGACTAGATTACAGAGGAAAAGAAAAGAAAATACACTCCAAAAACATCAACCAATTATATGGAAAACAAAGGAAACGAACATAAAAATTGCAGTAAAAAATTTCAGAAAGAAAATTTAATAGTTTGTATCAAAGAGAAGAGAACAAGAACTCTAAAATAAAACACATACAACAGAGGTAGTTTATAGGGACATATCTATAGCTAAAATTCATTAATAAATACTAAAGCCTTCACCATTCTTTGATACAATAATATACATTTGATTACACATAAAAACTGACTAGGATGATTACTATAAACAAGATAGGTTTATATAATGAAAATAATAAAGCCTTTCGGTTCTTAAGTATTCAGTTAATTTATAGCTCATATAAATGCCTCTTATATTGCCATCAAAGGAATGACTAGTTTTAATTAATCAATTATCATGCATAAACACGCTCAGCCACGTCTCTCTGCCATTTATGATACGTTTTAATTTTCCTACATAGGGATAAGTAAAAAAGTCTTTATGAACCTACATACCAAAGAAACAGAGAGAGAATCCTTATCAATTTTTCATGAATTATCCAACTACAAAGTTATCCAATGTTTCTCCTAAGAATGATGGAAGACAAATAAGTATACACATTTCGTAAAGGTGCAGGTGACGTGTTCCAAATAGTTTTTACATACATCAGTAACAATACTTTACAATCCTGGGTTTCAGATGGGCTCGAGCATTTTGCGATCTGAGACACAACATCATAGTAACTTCACCTGGTGTTTGATAACCTAAGACCACAAGCTGTATTCTTTTTTTTTTGAACACCCTGGGGCCACAAACAAGAACACCTGGGGTTGTCTAAACCCGAACACATAACCCAGATCCCAGGGTTGCAAACAGGGAAGCCATGAAAATGGGAAAAATCACAAATCCTCAGTCGTAATTTTGATGAACCGCGTATATAATAAACTTTAACAATACATTACTGTCTTCGGTAAGGGGGGGGGGGGGGGGGATGCTACTACACAAAACAAAGCTTCGTCTCGCTAAGAGATCCTCACGCCCGTAGCTGAAGTAGAACTTTCTTGTGGGGAGGCTGGTGTAGGTGGTCTTGTAGGCTGGACGCCGGCCGCTTCTTCGAGTGGGTCTGGTGTTGTAGGTGGGGTTCCCTAGTGGTGGCGGTCGCCCTCTTACGTGGCCTGACATATTCTGTCGAAAAAAAATATATATATATATATTTATAATTTTCCTGTGTAGTTTTATGTTAGATTAGAACATACGAAAGTAAGGTTAAGGTTATATTATTTCATTACAGTTTTATATCAAGCTATTTCTTTACGGGTAGAGGTGCATTCATCAGATATTTTAGCAGAATGCCGTTACTGAGTCTATCAAAATTCATAACTAAAAAAAACTCAAAACTTTAATAACACTAAAACTTCCTTGAAATTATGGTATACAATTAATTCATTTCTGAGGAGGATGTGAATATACCTTTTTCAAAATAGTGATTACATTTATATAAATCAGTTTATGACACGAGAGTCATTTAAACGAGTAGGACTTATCAGCTCATGTGTGAGTGTGTGTGTGTTCAGTGGAGGCGTATCTTGTCTTGTGTGTGTGTGTGTTTTAAATCAAAGACAATAAGACAGTAAATCTGCCTTGTGGGAATGGCAATACAGAAGCCTGATACAAGTGCTCATGATGACGAGATACAACACACCCAGTCAGGAAATAACACAAGAATAATCATACTTCCATAATTCTGTTACTGACAACGAAAATCAAGACTCCAGCACGCAACTACTGAGCTGTCAGCTAGATCACTACGATTCACCCAAAGCCACATAAGCCCAACCCTCTCCCACCTGACACCCATCTAAACCTGTTCACTCTCAAGCCAAAGAGCCGGTATTTTCCTACACTACAAAGCCACTTCTCTCTTACCTAACAATGTCATCTCACACTTGGTCAGCAGAGCCAGCTCTAGTCGGCCAACTCTCCCTCCTGAACACCAATAGCCATTCCCAGAATCATGGCAAAAATAACCCGTAGATTTACATACAAAACCATATATATTATTTGCTAGGTGACAATGACAGAATTTGAAGAGTTGCACAATAGATTATAGAAAACTATGTATATCATTTGCTAGTGAAAATGACAGTTAGAAGAGTTGCACAATAGATTATAGAAAAGTTTATATATATATATATATATATATATATATATATATATATATATATATATATATATATATACCTCGCAAACGCGGGAGACAGCGACAAAGTATAAAAAAAAAAAAAAAAAAATATATATATATATAAAATGTGCAGATTTTTTCTTGTTTTTACTATTTGCACAAATTATAAAATAAACTATTCTATTTTTTCTCTGCAAGTTATTTATAATCATCATTATTAAAGTCATATAAGGGAAGATATGTGCAATACCTCCTTGTCTATCTACCAAAAAATATGGAAATTACTTGTTTGGATTCTTGACACGTTTTAAGACTTTACTGAATAACAATTACATTTTATATATATATATATATATATATATATATATATATATATATATATATATATATATATATATATGACGCGAGGAACATAGTCGTGCTCAGAATAGAATAAAAAATAATTGACTCTAGGTTCAAATGGTTTCCACTTAGTGCACAGCCCACGTATTCTACTTCCCTTGTATTGAATTCTCTAACCTTTGGTTATTCTTCCGTACATCCCGCTGTCCTAATTCTACAATTAGTCCCTTGTGGACCAAGGTCCTTTCCTCTCGCTAACAACCACCTAGTCGGGCTTACAGTGAAGTGTTGGGGTATACAACAGCTGTGGCGTGTACCAGCAGAAGTGTGGGTGTCGTCTGGTGAGTGCGTGGGTCGTCCAGCGAGTGTGTGCGTGAGTGCTCGTCCACTGAGTGTGTGGGGTGCGATACAACTAACATGTGCTACAAAACTAATAAGAGGGTGAGCTTCCATGAGTGTGAGTGGTGTATGTACGTCTCAATTATGATGCAAAACCAGTGGTAGCTAGCTAGTGTGTGTGTGTAGGAGTGAGGGGTTCATAACTCACCTGTGATACAAGTCTGGCGAAGTGTTGGGGCGTGGGAGTCGTCCACAGGGGCGATGTGGGGGTCGTCCTGAACGACGTCGTGGGGGTCGCTCCTTGGGGAGTCGCGGGGCGCGGCGGCGGCCGGCCGCCCTCCACCGCGCTCCGCTACCACAGCCTCCGATTCGGCACGGCTCCCGCTGGCGGCGGCCTCCGGCAGCCGGACCCCTGCCTGGCTGTCGTCCTCGTTCCGTGTCACGTTTTCTGTTGCTTGCCTGTCGTTTTCCACACGCTGGGGGTTGGTCTCAACCCTCTGGTCGTCTGTCTGTAACGTACCCACTCTCTCGCTCCCTGACACACCTGGGTCCGCTAGGTGTTGTTCGCCGGTGCCAGTACCGCAGGTCCGCAGGCGATGCAGATGGTGGTCGCCGCCCCCCGCAGCTGTGCCGCAGATGTTCGTGGCGCGCGCGGCCCCCTGCGTCACACAGGTGTCCCGGGACGGGTCACCCGCAGGTGGAGACGGGTCATTCGCCGACGAAAGGAAACAAGTCCGGGGGCGTTCGTGCGCGACGTCTTCTGCTGCGTTGGGAGGCCGAGAAGCCGTGGGGTCCGTGGTTGTCCACTGGTATCGACCATCACGGAGCGGAACCTCCCGAATCGGGTCGAAGTTCCATTTCTTGGTGAACTCCTCGGCCGAGATGGTGAGGAGGGACTCGGCCAGCTGCAGGTTTAGCTTGCTGTTGTTGTCACCCAGGAGGGACAACGCCCTCCGAGCCCTCCCACGCTTCAGGTTAAAGCCAACCCTGGAAGTCCCTAACTTCGTAGGCTGCAACACAACCATGTTCCCCTTACTAAAGTACCTCCTCCAATGTAGGTCTTTCCCCTCACGACACAGGCGACCCTCACTACCGTCTACTGCTGCTCTCTGGTTACGAACCTCGCATCTGTCACTGACGCCCATGAGGAGCACAACACCGTAAGACCTTTCCTCGGTGGTGATCAGGGTGGACTGAGTTGGTGTGGGTCGGGTGCCGTGAGGGCGAGTGAGGCTGGCTAGGACGCTTACCTGGGAGCAAACATCTTACGGAGAAATTGTCAATACGTAGATATTTATTTCCATCCTCAGCCTTGCATATTCGGACACCATATCTATCCATCCGTACGAGAAGCATAACATCCTTTACTTAGACCATAAATCTTTTTCTTGAGTTTGAGAGAGCGCTAAAAATAAATTGAAAAGTCCGGGAGATGGCAGCAAAGGTCCGTGGCCTGGGGTAATGGGGGTTGAGCGTGTGACGTCATGAGTGTTGCTCACACTGACTGGTTGGCTCTACCGCCCACACAGGAAGGAAGCTACGGAAACGTATCAACCATAAGCACACAAACACACCACAGGGTGCACACACACACACACACACTACTGCACTCTCAGGTTGGGCGTGGTAAAGTCGTTGCCATACTGGATCAATGACAAGCGTCAAAATATGACATTTGTAAAAACATTAACCGATTACAGATCAGTATGATTTCCTGTAGCACAACAAACGTTGCTTTTCAGTGAACAAAATTGTTTGCAAATATTTTCTTCCAGAGGAGTAAAATGCATTAAACTGACTAATAAGAATAAACCTCGAGAGATGCCTGTATGTTCACCACATAGCTCTCAGTATGCAGGTGTCCAACACATCCATCAGTTTACTCGCCAGTGTAGATGATGATGATGGCGGTGCGTGTTATCGATCACACACAGGTGAGCGAGGTCAGGGCTGTGGGACATCATCTCACAGTACCTAGGTCAGTAACTGAACGCGTACACAACATGGATCAACACACGCAATTCAGAAGGGGTTATGGAAAGACTGGATCCATTTACTCTTACATGTTGGAAGTTGGCACTGCCGCCTTCAGGTGTACAGGATCATTCTAATACCATGTGTGGTCTCGCTATTCACATGGTCGTGAGTGTCATCACTTAAACTCAGTAGTAGCGCTACTTGACTACACGGAAGACAACCAATAACTAATATATTATCACTTATCCCTATTATCATTATCATTATTATTATTATTATTATTATTATTATTATTATTATTATTATTATTATTATTATTATCATTATCATTATTATTATTATCATTATTATTATTATTATTATTATTATTATTATTATTATTATTATTATCATTATTATTATTATTATCATTATTATTATTATTGTTATTATTATTATTATTATTATTATTATTATTATTATTCTATCATTAACATAATCATTATTATCATAATTTCTATTATTATTTGTACTTTGAACTGCAGTTTACATGTAGCTGGTGTACTTTTCAGAGCTACACAGACAGCATCCTTAGTGAGGGGGATGTGATTTCCATACATATGGCTCCTTTAACAGAATCGTCTGTTAAACCAGCCTGACATTTTCGTATGAGTGTACGTGTGTGTATATTAAATTCACTTAAATAATCTTAAAGATTTAATCAAGTCATTTACTGCTACTTTGGAAAGTCTTCGGGAATTTCATTTTTTCAGTGGGCTACAATTAGCATTCTAAATTCGTCTAAAAACCTAATGATAAATCACTCGCTGTTCTTAGAAATAAAGAATTGCTCTCCAACACCAAAACATTTTCTAAATCCTTTTGACTGGTTTGCCTAATTCACTTTCAGCCCTTTATTTTCTATTTTCCAGAAGAAAATAAAAACCCCCGAACATGTTCACTGGCCTGACCCAAAATCCGGCAACTCCCACTTTAACACTAAAGATCTTAACAAACCCTCAAGTGTTGCCCATAGAAAAGGCTATTCCCGGGTCTCTTGAGTCTGTATAACAAGTTAAAAGACCTGCTATAAAACACAACCACTAACTCCGACCATAGCAGGAGAAGGGTAGCTATAAAGACGTCAGAGGATGAAACGCGGGTAGCCACCCAGAGTGGCTTGGGGAGACTGATTGCTGGAGGATGGTGACGATGGCTAAATTAGGGAGACTAGTCTGTCTTGGCCAAGTTGCCTGGTTGAGGAAAGAGACTTTGCAGCAAGTCTAGACATTAGGTATATATACTCTCCAGTGGAAGACACTGACACTGGGAGTTGTTAAGTGTTGTTGACAGTGGCCGGTGTTGCCCTGACGGTGGTTGTGGTGGGGAGTGAGGTGGTGTGTCAGACGAGATAGCTAGGGAGATAATCACCACACATCTGACCACTGAGAGCACCATTAACATTCCACCTCCCACCTGATGCTCGCTACTGTGTGGTACTCCACTAGCCTCAAACTCCACCAGTGGGTCCCCCACCCCCTCCTCCTTCACCACCTCAGTAATTATTCTCTTCATTATATATATATATATATATATATATATATATATATATATATATATATATATATATATATATATATATATATATATCGATGGTTAGCTGTGGTGTTCACGATTCACTAGGAGTACAAGCGTCGTAGTTTTCATAGTGAAAATACTGTATGTGCACAGATCATTCAGCAGTTGGTGACACTAATAAACTAGCTTTGGTGCTGATCACATAGCGTTAGCAAGGATAACGGACTATAGCTTAAGCTCCACAGCTACGATTAGGAGTGACTTTTAGCTGTGGTGAACGCGACTTAAAAGGCTGTAATCTACGGAGCGAGGAGGACAGATCAGATAACCCCAGTTACCTCCACCATCTCACTAGCGCCCCCCCCGCCTCGTACGTACATAGCCTCCCCCCACCCAACGATCACCCCCTCCCTGCTGCGCCTGTGGGAGGCCAAGAGTACTCGATATTATCTTGAAAGCAAATGTTTCCCCATTGTCAGTGCTTGATGGCTTCTTGAAGCCAAGTCTCACCGCTAATGCATTTATAACCTAAGGCGCTTGACGTGGTTACCATACCCAAACAGCGAGGTAGAAGGAAGGTTATCTTTACCAGTAAGTCACTTAGGCAAAGGGAAAGTTATCCTAGCCTTGACGGACAGAAAGGCAAGGTTATCTCTATGCTTGAGTCAGTCATGAGTACGGCGGTCGCCTTCGACAACAACAAAGGATATATGGTTGACCTAACCTAGCCTAGAAAAACTTTGGGAGGGGGCAAACATTCGACTGATCCTGTAGAAGTTATCTTTAGTCATGGAGGAATCCATTACACTGTTCAAATCATCTTCGAATACATTACACTGTACAAATCATCATCTTCGAATCCATTACACTGTTCAAATCATCTTCGAATCCATTACACTGTACAAGTCATCATCTTCGAATCCATTACACTGTTCAAATCATCTTCGAATACATTACACTGTACAAATCATCATCTTCGAATCCATTACACTGTTCAAATCATCTTCGAATACATTACACTGTACAAATCATCATCTTCGAATCCATTACACTGTTCAAATCATCTTCGAATCCATTACACTGTACAAATCATCATCTTCGAATCCATTACACTGTTCAAATCATCTTCGAATCCATTACACTGTACAAATCATCATCTTCGAATCTTCTTCGATCCTCTGTAGTGATTGAGGTTATTCTGGTTCACAAGACGCAGGCGAGTTATCAGTTCTACAGCATCTTCAAAGATTCGAACAAGATAAGTAAGATAGCGTCTTTAACAAGGGACCAGATTTCTCTGTCTTCTTTTTCTCCTTATCTTTAGGGTGAGTTATGATAGAAAACGGCCCATGTATTACAAGCGAATGAGGACCTTGGACGACGGGTGAGAATTATGAGTGTCCAGCGAACGAGGAAAATGAGTCTCCAATAAACGAAAACGTAATATCCCAAAAGTGGAAAACCAGAAGTTTCTAGTCGTTCACATGAATCTCCGGGAAGTTTCCAGAACCCAGGTTCCAAGTGAATGAGGGGCAGTATGAAGACAGCAATGGTGGCTAGTGAGGACAATTTATGAGACTTTATGAGGGCCGTGAGGTGGAAGGGGCTCCGAGGTGTGTGTGGTCAGGGCGGTCGGTTGGGCTGGAAGCGAATCTCGTTTTCTGTTCAAGAACAGCTTTATTATGGCCCATTGTCTGTGGTGGTTGTAGAGTGTGGGAATTCCTCCCTCCTGTCCATTCCTCTGTCTATCTATCTGTCTGTTTCCGTCTCATTTTCTGGCTCTGTAACCCTACCCATCTCACCCGTGTCTGTCTGTCTGTCTGTGGGTCTTCCAGTAGCTTTCTCCCAGTCGGTGGGTCTGTGAGGGTTTCTGAATGTTCTATATTCTATTTACATTTTTTCTCCACGATTCTCTCTCTCTCTCTCTCTCTCTCTCTCTCTCTCTCTCTCTCTCTCTCTCTCTCTCTCTCTCTCTCTCCAAATCGGTGGTCACCCCCCCTCCCCCGCCTTGGCTGAGATTGGAGGGCCCCTCCCTTCCTTCCTCGTTTTCTGTTGGCCAAACAACACACACACACACACACACACACACACACACACACACACGTTTCTTCCTGCAAAACATACCAGGTCTGCAAGATATGACGCAGAGTCTGACGCAATCCAAGCCCACAACAGCATGCAAAAAACGCAAAAGAGGCGTCACCAACAGCAGTGCAACTCATTCATATTTTCCAAGCCCTCACTCATCCATGTGTACCCCATGCACGTCATCCACCTTCATCCAACTGTGTCATCACCACCGCTAGGACTCGCTCTTTGTTGATCCAACACAAACGTCACCCACTCCCACCACCACCCATATCCTTCCTTACCCCAACATAACCTCATCCACCACCATCTTCATCCTCCATCTTACACATCCACCTCGCATCCACCACCTTCCACAACCACCATCCACCACCTACATCCACTCCTTATCCATTACCTTCCGCCTCTCCTCCACCACCTTTCACATCGACCTCTCATTCAACATTATCCATCTCGACTCCATATGTTCATCCACATCTACCTCAAATCCTCGATCAAACTTTTACCCCCACCCCTTCTTGTCCTACCTCCACCTCCAGTTACGATCTCTCTCTCTCTCTCTCTCTCTCTCTCTCTCTCTCTCTCTCTCTCTCTCTCTCTCTCTCTCTCTCTCTCTCTCTCTCTCTCTCTCTCCACTGCCATGTTTACCCTTGGACGACCCACCTCACAATATCCGGTCCGTTCCGTTTCGAACCACCCAGGGGGAGTCGACGGACCTCAAGTCTTGTGGTGTGGAAGGAACCTCGATAAGATACCAAAGGCAAGAGAGTAAACACTCATAGGTACCGAGGAGAGAGAGAGAGAGAGAGAGAGAGAGAGAGAGAGAGAGAGAGAGAGAGAGAGAGAGAGAGAGAGAGAGAGAGAGAGAGAGAGTGTCCAGGTGCAAATTACCATATTTTCGTACCTGGCCACCCTCACCACCTCCCTCCATACTCAGGACTTCCCTGCTTCCCCATCCCCCCCTCCCCCACCTCCCCATGATTCCCATTCCTAAATTCCCACCAAGCCGCGCTCCAGTGAGGAATGACACGTAGCTGTTATAATCATGTCATAGATAACATTCTCGTTCCTTTGTTAAAGGAAAATAAAGACAGTAAATACTGGTAATAATCCAGATGTGTAGGAAACAGTCATGCATACAATGGGGGTATGTATAGTGCATGAAACATGTATACCTTAAAATTTGACGATGACAGTTTACACGATCTTAGGAGCTGATAAGCCAAACGCCCATTATAAACAGTCAAAAAATGTTCAATATCATCTTTGGATGACAATGTACTGTGTTAACCTACATAAGACGTATACGACTATACGTATCTGATACTAAATGACAAGACAAAGATAACATCCCGCGTTTCAGAAAGCATACAAGCACAATCACAACTGCATGTTGATTAACAACTGCCAGGATTTACGGGCAGTTATAATTTCCTCACGACAGGATGAGAAGGATAGAGGCCATGATATCCTAATTAAGTCCTTCCTTAAGGCAATCTCCCTCTTTGTAACGGCCACCTGTGTCTTGTGTAAACCGGCCTCTTGCGCGAGCCTTACCTACACCGATTATAAGACGTGTTGAGATTTATCTAAAAACAACAGAAAGCCAACCATAAACACACGAACTTAAAACTGATATCATGAAGGAGTTGCTTCATATTTTCAAATATGGCGAATCTGGATTGGAACGAAATTCCCATCGCGTCTAATTATTCCCTCGGGAAACAACCGCAACCATTTTCTCACGGCTAATTGGTGGTTCCTTCCGTCACTTGTTAACTGACTTCTCCCTCCCGCCTCGCTCACGGTGGGTGAGGTCGTCCGTCCACTACCCTCACCCACCCACCCACCTAAGACGAAGAAGAAGGTGTTATAAGCCAGAGGGGATCGAGGCGTCGACCTACAGGACGCTTCGACCAGACCTGGTGGGGCTGTGAAGCCAAGCTGACCCATCCACAGCAGCCAGATGTGTGGGGTGACGAGAGGCAGGTCGCTGCCTTCTTGTATACTACTACTACAACTACTACTACTACTACTACTACTACTACTACTACTAATATTGATAATAATACCACTATTACTACCACTACTATTACTCACTAATACGTCTTATGAACTAGTATCATCACTGTCCCTGTTATAATTACTGATAAAGTATAATTGCACGTAACCATTTACGTACGTATGTACGTATGTATGTAAAAGACCAAACCTTTCCTAGGCCTATTACCAAATTACGTGTCCCCATAACCACGTGGGCGGAGCGGGGGGGTGGGGGGGGTAGTTTCGTTGGGATTGTCCTGATCGGAAGTAACTGCCAATTGGCCGTGAGAGAGCAGGCCGGTAGTTCCCGCGCAGGTAACAAAATTTCTCCTAAAACTGAAAAAAAATCACTTCCACGTCACTCACATTTTCTTTGTTCTTTCTTTCACCAGATATTTTAGTTACGTTACGATCGTCATTTCCCGTCTGGATGAAGTCCTTTTCGCCCTCATTCTCCCGCTCATGTGATGTTTATCAAAGGTAAATAACATTATTATCCCGTTTTCTATGAGGGGTGATTCTTTTTGAACATCAATAATATCGCAGATTATTCCAATCATAATTATTATTATCATTATCATCACTTTTAATTATAATTTCCTGGCCAAGCTGCCAATTGTAATTCGATCTGATAATTCATCTAAATCTTCTTGTATCATGGTATCATATTTTTTACATAAGCTCTCAAAGACATTTGCTTGAGTTTTGCTTTCAGAAAAACTAGAAAACTTTCATTTTCATTTTCCAATCATATCGTCCAGTTATATATCGACTTTAGTGTTGTATTCAAGGATCGATCTCTTTGCGAGGTAATATTCCTTGGTATTGTCAACGGATTTCATTGTTTGGGAGAAATCTATTCTACTTTCTGTCATCACATGTAATCTCTCTCTCTCTCTCTCTCTCTCTCTCTCTCTCTCTCTCTCTCTCTCTCTCTCTCTCTCTCTCGTGAGCTTTAAACAAAGAACCGTAACTTCATTATTTTCTCATTAGGCTCCAGCGATAAGCCAGATATTGTTGTTATCAGTCAAGGACCCACAGGGGAAAGATCCGTAGGGCAGATGGTCAACATTTATGACCTTAGAAATGGAACAAAGGTTTGTTCTGATTATACTTGGTATCATCAGACTCTTAGACGTTCCAGTTACCACTGTTCAACATATTGTTCCATCGTTCATGGTACCCCACATTCGTCAGAGGTATTGTTCCACTATCCAGTTGTAACAACAATTCTACCATCTAGTTTTTATATAACTCAGAGGTATCATTCCAGTATCCAGCTATTGTTCCATTATTCCACTAACCAGCTTTCATCACTCAAAGGTATTGTTCTACTAGCCACCTATTGCTCGTCCCATTGTCCAGCTAATGTTCCACTGTCCATCTATTGTTCCGCTGTCCCTTTTCCTACTAATGTTCCACTCATTCACCTGTTCAGCTTTTACCACAGAGATGTTGCAACGTCCAGCTAATGTTCCGGTGTCCCATGATCCGGTTAGTGTTCCACTGTTCCAGTGTGCAGCTATTGCCACACACCAGCTGTTTCTGTTGAAAGGTTGATAAGGCTTGGACAGGTTATACTACCAGAGGAATTAAGATAAGATTGTTAAGGTCAATCAAACGCTTGAGTGATCCCATTAGCCCTGATAATCACTTAATGTTTCAAGATTATTAGATAATTGCATGGTGCGGCAGCGATAGAATTTTAGGTAGATGTCTATTATTGCGTGGGAAGGAGGGTCGAACATTTGTGCGGGAAAGGTCGAATATTTTTTGGAAGCGGTCGGGCCCGCATGGGTTCCATCCTTAGAACAGCAGTCGACCTACACTCGACCCAAGCGTAGGCCCTCCCCTCGGAGTTGGTCGATAAATGTGTCTGTTTATGTGTGTATATGCATGTGTGTGTATACACAAACACAGGAGTTAAGGCATGCTTACATATATACAAGGTTAAGAGACGAGGCAACACGAGTGTAAAACTCTATGCCTGTAACACACAAAATAGTAATCACATAATGCCGTTGGAAACTCGAGCTACACAGGCAGAAAGGCACAGGATATAGACAATGCCCGAATGAATCTATGCTACAGTAATCATCAAAACAAACACAGGCAGGGCGTGGTTGGTGGGCTCCGGTGAACACCTAACGAGAAGCGGAAATTACAGTAACCAACGAGGCCTACAGTATAAACTATACATATAGGTAGTTGGGGAAAGTGCGTGTGTGCGTGTGTGAGTGTGTAATGACTTGTTTATTACCTATTTGTAGTGTACAGGGTTGTACAATCATCGGGTCTTCCTTATCTTTTAAACTTTCCCTTCTATTTTATGACCTCTTTAGATTTTTGTATAACGTCACCATTGACATATAGCTGTTATTTGTGTGTTACGGGAAGAGAGTAGATGGTAACGGTATGAAAAGCTTGGAAAAATGGCGTATAGATAATTGACGATTAACAGTGAGGAGGAGGATTTATGGAATCATGATATATGGAAAGAGAACAACGGAAAGCAAGTATGAAAATGGAGACTGATAGAGAGGAGCAAATCAAGGTTAACCATTCACATAAGGACGATGGTTCGACCCTTTAATGTGTTGGCCTGGTTTGTGACGAGACAAGGCCATTAAAACCAAATGTCGTACCGCCTTGCTCAAGGGTCGTGTTCCCCGGCTGGTTTGTTATTTGGGTCTAAAGCCTATCAACTACACAGTCGACCGTAAAGTCATAACCATCAAACGGAAAACGTTGGACACCTGATAAAAAAGAAAAAATCTAGAACTATACACGATATTATTGCATATATCGCTATTGCTCAAAGGGTTATAGCAATAAATGACAAGTGATAAACAAAAATTACCCAGCTACAATCCTCCAGATGACAACAAGGTCTCATAAGGCCGTTGTAAAATTCTTATGTAAATCAGATATCCATAAAAATCACCAAGTAACTAGTCTGCTGTAGACAAATTTTCTCTCAAAAAATAAAGCAACATGATAATAAATCCTGAATAACACTCTCAGTGTTTACATAATGGTACCCTGCCGAAAGGTTTCTTTCGCCTATTTAACTCCCGCAACTTAACGTCCATCTTCGATTCTATCTCTCGTCTGTTGGTATTGGGTGGTGTCCTCCCCTGCCGTCTTGGCTCTAAACCCATTGTTGTCATGGGGTTTATTATGGGAAGGTAGACGGCATAATCGTCTCGGCTTCCCTAGCCATTCGGATAAGTTGGGCGTCGTCCGGACTGCGGATGAATATATTACCAAGACTTTACATCGGTGGGGAAATATCCAGCCCAAAGCACAGCCTTTACCACGCCCTGACCTGCTACCCTGCTTACCTATATTATATATATATATATATATATATATATATATATATATATATATATATATATATAGTGTGTGTGTGTGTGTGTGTGTGTGTGTGTGTGTGTGCGTGTGTGTGTGCGGCCACCATTACACAAACAGGAAACTGCCCTGAAATAGGGATCTAATTAGCACACTAATGATATTATTGCATTCTGTAGATCCTACAGTAATCTATGAAAATCACGAATAATCTCTGATAAATGATGATTAAGGATTCTTGATTCAATAATCCTTTATAGCTACTGACATTTAATGACAGAATAATGCACGTATTCTTTATGGATTTGATAAATACTTTCCACTAAAATTATCATTCATCAGTAGCAAAGGTAAAACATTCAAACAAATAGCGTTTAGCATGTTCATTATCTAATATCACTAATATCTTCAATATGGAAAAATATAATCTATATTCATTACGTCATAGTATCACCATACTGATTCAATATTCAAAATCAACGAGTTCTCTACCATGGAATAACAAATACAAATGAGCAGGAAAATACATATAGAAAGCCAGCAGCAGTACTTACGGATATCAATTTGATATAAATTACGAGGCATCTGCCATGATATAACAAACTTAATGAGGATATAAGGTTACGAAAATGTCACTCATAAACAGGAGACTTCTCGACGTTTTGGCGGTAAGACTAGAATTTTGAAACTGCCAATACGTCCTCGTAAAATGTTTAAAAATTTGTGTATTCCACCAAATGTACGCGTTCTTTCGAGAAAAAAATCTTGCTTTCTTAAACAAAGCTTGATTTTCTTTAAAGTTTGTGACATTAAAGATTTTATGGGACGTAAATAAAATCAGAGACTGAGTTTGTCACGAAGGTTCCAACAACGGAGCACTTCGAAGGAGCACGACCCTGGAATCTGAAAGGCGGTTCTTTGAGAATCACTTTATTTTTCATCCTACGACCGTCAGCCTAGGGATTATTACCCATCCAGAGCATGAAGCATGATTCCAACTGCGAGAGCTGACATGAAATGATTACCGAGTGTATAACAGTGTATATAGAATTGTGTTAAAAGTTTCATATCTGGGACTTAGCAAGAGTACCAGGGCTCAACACAGTAAGTAACGAAATACATCTTTATTATTGTTATCATTATTATTGTTATTCATTAGTTGCTGTTACCGGACTCTGTAAGTAAAATTCACTGATGAGACTTATTAACGTCAATAGACGAAGAGGAATACATTCTCGTCAAGGAACATCTCGCTTCAGAGTCCATTATGCTCTTGTGTGTATTTGGGACGCAGCCTCAAAGCTGCAGGAGTCCCATAAAAGGGATCCTTAGGTTTATGGTTAAGAGATAATTCAGGGGTGATATAACAAGAAGGCTATTATGTTCGCAGTATTTAACTTCTGTTATTTTGTTGCTGTATAATTACCATAATTTCAGGAAATGATGAAATGTACTAAATAATTGATGATGTACTTTGTTTTTTAAAACCCCTTAGGAAGCATCGTTTATTATTGATACATTATTGGTTTATCGTCAACGTACCGTTAAATAGGTATGATCACTTTAACAAGGCCAGCTGATAACGTAATTCGTCATCTATGTATTTGTGTCTGGCTTAAATACCTCCTGTGATTTCTTATCTGTGTATCCTTGCATAACTTTTAGCTAAACCGATAAGGAGTCTCTTTGGCCATCAAGTTATCTTAAAACATTTTAATTCCATGTTTTGTGGAATATGAATTCTTGAATATCATCGCATCCAGTATATTTTCATTAGATATGTCATATTTCAGTTTAATTTGTTATTTACGTCATTATTTCGTTTCCTTTAACCATGGGACAGAGAAGGAATTATTGTGCACATCTCTTGCAAAACACGAAAGGTAGGTTATTTTACATAAATTTTGGACCTCGTTCCATAACCAAACTATTTTTAACTTTACTAAACAAACCACCTAACCTAGCTTAACCTAACATTAATTCAACCACCTACCGTAACCTTTCTTTATGGTATTGCGAAATGCCTTCACTTCGCTGCTTGTGGGTCTGTGATTTAAACTTCGTCACTGTTAAGAAAAATATTTTTGTTCAACTAAAGACTCGTCTGCCCGTCTCCCTCCGTTTCTATATTAATTGAAGTTAGATTAGGTTAGGTTAGTTTAGGACACATATGTAGCCTAGCTTGTTCGTTTAGTTTAGGGCACTAAGACATTTATGTAGCCTAGCCTAACCTTGCATGAAAAAACGCTGAGGTTAGAGTCAGGGTGGCAAGCCTTCAAGTGAGCCAACATTCTTTTATATTGTTTCATAAAAAAAACGATTTTTTATGGTCAAGCCTTCACAAGCTCATAACTTTGTTCATTTTACATTGTATATAAGCTTGACGAACTCGAGCTTCGTCCAGTTTACAATGCATATGATCTCTCTGTAAGGCTATGATTAATGATAATAGATTTTTGATAGTCATTTATGATGTTAATGTCTTGGTTATAATGTGTGTGGAACATTATTGATGCTTATAAATGTCGTCAATTACGTCACCGAATTGTGGCTCATCTCCTTTAAGAAACTTTTATATTGTGAACGTTTGAGATTCGTTTAGTTTACAGACTGTAGACTTTAAAAGGTCTAAGCTTCATACTGTTGACTTTGAATTTAAAGCAACTGCTGACGGTGTTTGTCTGGAGATAAACAAATCTGTCGCTGTACTGGATAGAAACGACTGACGCTGACAGCCTGTGTTTACTCAGCTGACGCTGCAACTCCACGTCTGACGTAACGTACAGCTGATCCACCAATATGTGTTTTTTCACGTTTACATTGTCAAGAATTTTAATAAAAAGTGGAACATATATTTATGTAATTTTTCACGCTTCCTCCTTTGTCACTACATATGATTTCCGTCTTTTGAGAGATCGTTCGTGTGCTTCATTTGTTAGATGTTTTCATAAACTCCGAATTTTTCCGACACTTCCCTCCTATATATAGTCATCTTTTATCTTTGACGAAAGGCTTTTATTTTTTCAGCAGTTGATCAGCCAAATCCCTATTTTGGGGTAGTCTTACGCTATCTGAATACGTGAATATGAACGCCAACCCAGAGTCTGAAGCTGACGTCACTTCTCGCTGCTTCCAATTGTAGCGCAGTCTCGAAATGCTAGAGCCCCATAATCATGTTATACGTCAGAGAATGTGGTTTAAGCTTTTAAGGTAATATAGGTTATCATCAATGGAAGCTCTACAAGAAATAGATGAAGGATTCTGAAAATACGTTTATAGTTTTTGTAAATACGAATTTAGGTTTCTTCATTATCAATTACATATTGACATCGCCAGTACCTGATAATCCTGAGTTTTAAATGAACTTGTTCTTATTGTTCCTGGCCTATACAGCAAACTATATATATATATATATATATATATATATATATATATATATATATATATATATATATATATATATATATATATATATTTTTTTTTTTTTTTTTTTTTTTTTCATACTATTCGCCATTTCCCGCGATAGCGAGGTAGCGTTAAGAACAGAGGACTGGGCCTTTGAGGGAATATCCTCACCTGGCCCTCTTCCCTGTTCCTTCTTTTGGAAAAAAAAAAAAAAAAAAAAAAAAAAAAAGGGAGGCAGCATGATTTTATTTTCGGACCGCTGTAACCTGACTACTTAAACTACTCCAATAATCTAACCACCTAACCTATCGTAACAGTGTTATCTACCACTTACCATAACCTTAACTAACCCAACTACCTTATCCTGCTAACATATCCAGGCATAATAACCCAACCACGTAACCCCACCTAAGCCAACCACCCATTATCCTATCCTAAACTGAACAGCATTATGTAGCCAGAACCCCGGCAGCAAGAACGCCGTGGGCGACGCATCACGTCCTGCTGTGGGAGGAGTTGAGTGCAGTAGGCGTGGCCGACCGCGTCCTCCCGGGGGCCCCTGTGTAGGAGCATCTGCTGGCCCCACGCCAGCCCTTGTCATTCTTTTCCTAACATCACTTTACTCTTTAACTCCTGTTTCACCTTCCTTCTCCCTTTTCCTTTGTCATTGTCTACTTCTCACTCCCTCCACTCGTCCTCCCGCCCTCCTGCAACCTCAGGAGCTGGGAGAACTCCTCCAGGTGTTTACGTTCGAGCGACCGTTTTATCTCGCGCCATAATTGTGCGAATTTTGCTCTCGGCCTGAATTAACTTTTTTGCCTCCCTGATTCACATCCGGTGGAGGAAATAATAAATATCTACGTAGATTAATGTCTCTCAGATTTATCTGGATTAACATGAACGACAAAGAAAGTTAAAGAGATTTTTTTTTTTTACGATTAATGGTATGTTTATATTCACTTATTTGATTTTGTTTCGGAATTAGAAAACGGTGTAAAACTATTAAATGTGTAAAGGTGGTCTTCGATAATTTTCCAGAGCCATTGATCATCGCGGTAATGAGCCTGGTGGAGGAGCGTTGCCTTTAATTACATGAATGGACCTAATTAACCCCATTGATGCTCCTAATTACGGGTTATCCCATGACAGCGCACACTATACGCATCCCTCAACACGCTACCATTGTCCAGTTTGTTGAGCACGTCTCTGGAGACTGACTTGGTCGATCGGGTCGACCTCTTCACATCGCCTCTGTTCGACAATTAATTCATAATATTTCGCCCAAACCAGAGCATGATTTTAAGTTTTGTCCAACGGCAGTAATCAACATGAAAAGTCAGTAGTCGACATTAAGGGACCTGACCTTCATATATCCCCAGTGATCGACGTTAAGAGCCCGGAGTCTGACCTTTGTATCTCGCTATATTAATAGCTTCAAGTGCTGTCAATTTATTTGAATCGTTTTCTGATCATATATATATATATATATATATATATATATATATATATATATATATATATATATATATATATTACATATTCGCCATTTCCCGCATTATCGAGGTAGCGTCAAGAACAGAGGACTGAGCCTTAGAGGGAAAATCCTCACGTGGCCCCCTTCTCTGTTCCTCCTTTTGGAAAATTAAAGACTGGAGGGACATTGAAGCACTTTGGGCAACGCTTTGAAGGCAGAATTTTCCTGTCTTGAAAGCCCAGCAGCAGCCATATTCAGATGTCATGGAGACACTCAGCTTAACTCTCAATTACTCGCTGAATTTAAAGGTCACGTATAATGTCGAATGATAAAGGTGTTTAGGTTAGAGAGAGAGAGAGAGAGAGAGAGAGAGAGAGAGAGAGAGAGAGAGAGAGAGAGAGAGAGAGAGAGAGAGTCCCACTAGAGAGAGAGAGTGGGGTGGGGTTCATCAGAGGGACGGGAGACTCTTGTCGATCCATTAGCGAGCGCGTCACGCGAGGGGTGTTATTAGGCCATAAACTTGTGGTTCGAGTTAATTCTCTCTCTCTCTCTCTCTCTCTCTCTCTCTCTCTCTCTCTCTCTCTCTCTCTCTCTCTCTCTCTCTCTCTCTCTCTCTCCTTGCATTATATATATATATATATATATATATATATATATATATATATATATATATATATATATATATATATATATATATATATTATATATATATATATATATATATATATATATATATATATATATATATATATATATATATATATATATAAAGATAGATTGTTCCAGATGCAGTAAGTGGCAGTCCTACAGGGAAGAATAACGAATATAATTGGCAGTTGGGACGCGGCAGTCAGGGGTCAAAGGTCGTAAGGTGGTGGGGAGGGAACGGAAAGAGAGTAGACATCAGGGGAAAGAGGGAAGGGACGTGGAGAAGAGGAGAACAGCCTGAGAGGTATTTCGTACAGATATAAGAATCGAGCGAAAAGAATGGATACAAGGATTGAATTGAGATCAAAGTGAGAGAAATAGAGGTAGCAGAAAATGAGTAGTGGAATGGAGTGGGGTAAGACAGACAGAACAGAAGTGGGGAGAGTACAGGAATAAGACAGAAAAAATATAAGATTGCGTTGTGAGAATGGGTAATAAGTAGACACAACGAAAGAAGATATAACGAAGAACGGATGGAATGGAATACGTGAGCCATGTTATAGTGTGAATTACTGAAAGACGAATAATCTCTCCTTTCATATTGATGATAGAAGAAGAATGATGATATATGATACAAAATGAAGAATAAGGTAGAGAAAATGGTAAGATAATGGGACATTACGTTGGCAGGATAATGTGGATGTGCGTAGACTTAATGAAAAATAACTTCGAAACAATGATTAAAGAGTGAGACGACATTAGAGGACTGTACGACCCTTGAGCACGACGCTACGTCACTAGAGCATGACTGTACGACCCTTTGAGCACGACGCTACGTCACTAGAGCACGACTGTACGACCCTTGAGCACGACGCTACGTCACTAGAGCACGACTGTACGGCCCTTTGAGCACGACGCTACGTCACTAGAGCACGACTGTACGACCTTTGGTTATGACGTCCTTACCTTTATGGCAACAGACTCTCAACTTGTTCTGTTCCTGGCGAGACTCCATCACACCAGAGGACCTTTTGTGTTATCTTACCCGAGGTAAGGAGGAGAGTGATCTTGGCGTTATCTGCTGGAAGGTTCGAGATAAGAGTCCCTAAGAATCTCCCGAGATAGTTCGCAGTAGAACAGACTGTTCGTGGCTGCCTGGTGTATTGCAAAGGGGGAGTTAGGTCAAGTTTGGTTAGGTGGTTTAGTTGGGACTGGTTAGCTCAGGTGGTTAGACGTATGTTATATTGACTAAGGTTTTGGTTAGTCCCTAACTTTGGCATAGCCTCCATTATTGCTGTCCTAGTCTTGATTCCTCTCATCATTTTCTACCTGAAATGTTAACCCCTCTATTACCATTTTCTTCCCCCAGTTTCAACCACATCCTTAGACATTATGCAACCCGATACCCCAACAATCTGAATCCCACAACGCTTGCAGTAACTATCTCAACTCTACCCCCCTCCCCCCCCACAGACACGCACAAGACGCGGCGCGGGGGAAAGGGGGATGGGGGAGGGGGGGGGGGGGAATATGCCAGGTGTGACCAGGTAATGATATTCACATCCGCACACACTCTCCCACGGGAGCGGAAGTCGCCTCGGGGGGAAGAGGGTTAAAGTCCTTACCGATCGTCTTTGACGATTCTTGGGAGAGATTCGGAACCTTTCCCACCAACTCCCTACCCAGGGGTAAGGGGAAGGTTTTGGGGGAGTTTGAGGGGATGGGAGGGGGGAGGGAACCATGCCGAGAAGTGCCGTGAAGAAGTGCTAGGTGGCGGGAGGTGGGTAAATGTTAAGAGGGTTAAGTGATAGAAGCCAAGGATGTTCCCACCATCCGGGTGCTGGCTACATGATATGGGCCTATGGTGAGGGAGAGCGAGATTTGGCCTCAAGGCAGGACGAGTGAGAAAAGAGATAGCACCAACCTGCCTCCGTAGAGGTTTTGCCAGAGAGAGAGACAGAGACGGGCAGAGATAGAGAGTATACCTCTTTACGAAGAGGTTTTGCCATGAGAGAGAGAGAGAGAGAGAGAGAGAGAGAGAGAGAGAGAGAGAGAGAGAGAGAGAGAGAGAGAGAGAGAGAGAGAGAGTACACGGGGTTCTTTCTCACAGGTCCTCACATAGCAATATGTGAAGCCATAAATGACCACAGCAAAGAAGTTAAACCAATTTATGTTTAAGGGAAGGAAAAAGAATATATGAACATTTACACACAAAAACTGGCAAGAGTGGAATGTATAGTGTTATAGTAGACTCTACTGTAGCCTCGGTTAATTGGAATCTTATCCTTGTAACTTGTTAATACGAATCTAACGTATCCTTACACCCGGTTAATAGGAATCTTACTTATACCCGGTTAATCGGAAGCATGCTGAACATAGACCCATGTTGATGATAATCTTGCTCATACTACCCGTTGTTAAGAGAGAAGTGATCTTGCCTGCCCAATCCCTTGAAGTGATCAGGGCACGTTTGGGTCCTGGGTTTATTAAACCACAAACAGGTTGCCTTGTGAAGAAAGCTTTGCCTGGTTTATCAGTCCACAAAGGCAGTTCTGCGTCATTAAACCACTTACTTTCCGACTAGATATCCAAGTTGCAAAGCCAGACCGGGTTATCAAGATGCTTATTTAGGGACTGAATGCGTGGCCTGATAACTCGGGAGTTGGCTTTGTGCTCATCAAAGCGAGTTACAGCAAATCGAAACCTGGATTTTTGATACTGATCAAATTTTGGATAAGTTTCACCATCGTGTGTGAGATACCTGGAATGTATATGATTATATGGCTCTATGTTAATTTTCCATTGACTTTGTTTTAATATTACTTTGTTGCGATATTAGTTTGATTTGCTATTTCACAGAGAACGAATGATGGCATACGTGCATTTTCCAAATTTTGTCGCCATTCTCTGTTCATTAGTTCTTCCATTTATATTGATACTTGAATAACATCTAAATAACTGGTTGATGTCTCTTCAGTATTTCTTAGATGACTTATTTTGTAAAGGAAATCAGCAGCCATGAGTCCGGTTAGATAATTCAGTTGCATACATATTACTTATTTTCAAAACTACATGACATATTGAGAGAATTGTCAGGGGAATTTGCATATAGCAAAAAGTGTAAAATTTACACTTTAATATCAGTTTCCTGTATCTATTGTGTCGGGAAGGCATGTCTGTGCAGAACCAAGATCGACAGAGCGTAAAATTTACGTCCTTATTCAGTATTATGAAATTCGTCCTGTGAATCAGGTATAAGTTTGTCGCCAGAGGATAGACGGCTGTATATTACAGTAAATCAGGGTTATCAGCAGCTTGAGTGGCACCGGTGAGACTTGATAATGACTGATTCCGTTGACTCATTCTGATAACTTGTATGTGTTCGAGCAGTATCTGTGTCCCTTTGACTCCGGCTTTGACTTCGTGAAGGCGTTCCCTCTATTTTCCATATATATAAAAAGTCTCATAACTTTTCATGTTCATTCATTTGTAAATCAATATATTTTCCTCGAATGAATTGATTGTGATTTCCATGTGAAAGTCATTGCAAGCATTTGTTTATGTGGGCGGAATTTTTGGATGCCAGTGCAGAGTTCAGTGGCTACGCTTAAAACTCATCTCTCATAATAATGATATAAAAATGACGTCATTCTTGAAATGGTATATTATTGAGCCACGTGTGGTGGTGGTGGGGGGAGCGTAATGAGTGGGTGACAGAGGACGGGTGTACGTCCAAGCGTACCATTTCATCACTACCGCCACCTACCGGTCATGACACGAAACAATAATGATAAAAAATTGGAAAAGAAAAAAAAAACTGAAGCCAGTGATGCGTAGAGTCAGCTTGACCGGAATAATGTAACATTTGAAATATATTTCGTGAATCGCTCGTTTTATTTTATTTAATTTTTTCATTTTGTATCCACGAAGAATAATATTTGTACTGCAGTGCAACTGTCAGAATTCACTGGAAATTGATACTTCTTAATATCATTCGTATTTTCATGTTGTAAAGCTAAGTATGTATGATTGTATTTACCGGGTAATGTAATCGAAGTAATTGATCTCAGCAATTTTTGTAGATATATAATTAAAGGCAATGTTTGAGTAGATTTCATATTCATATTTTTTTCTTTAAATCTTAGGCATGATGTAGCCGCTGAAAAAAAATATTCTGCAAGTTAATTATATCAGTTGAACAATAATCCTAATCAAAATCTGTACATCAGTAATGGTTTTGTGTCTTTGCCTGAAAAATTGTTGAGTGTGATTGATGTAAGTGTATACCAAAGGCGGACTTTGAGGGTGTAGTAATGTGTGTTGTGAGGGTGTAGTAATGTGTGTTGTGAGGGTAAGTGCAATAAAGATGTGATGGACTTTGATACTTTTCTCAGTTTATTGTTATGATACAAATGGCAGCCAGAGGCAGGAAGTGTGCAAATAACGACCATTGTTCGTTTGTTCTTGATAATATCTTGTTATGGCAGGAGATATAACTAGGTTCTTAAAAGAAAAAAAACAAAATATCTTTAAGACTGTATATAAGACTGTATATTACCAGCGCTAGGAGACCATGAGTCATTTTAAGATCAGTCTTTAAAGTCCAGTAGAGAGAAAAAAAAATATATATATATGACCCTTAAACTTTTCGCATGAAATAATCCAAAGCGCCACTTCACTGAAGCCTTAAACTGCATGCACGTTATAGTTACTCGGCAGTTTAGCAGTTTAGGGGAGTAATGACAATAAGAATGGCTAATCTGCAGCATCAGTCCAGTTTACGAGGTGTTAAATTTACCAGTATAAATATAATGACACTATGATCATGGCATCCGGGACCCAGTCATGCGTGAAGCAGCGTTGCTGATGACCTAGGCCTACCACCACCATGACCACCCAACTGAGAGCAGTGAGGGGGAGGATAGATGGTGATAGATGACTTTTGCCCCATTTTTCATGGGTTTGCCAATTTCATCGTAGGCCGGAGTGTAAATTAATTACCACATCCGGGTCACCTGTTTTGGGGTCGGGAAGATGGTATGGACTTAATCCTCGCACTTTGGCGGTACTGTGGAGTTTGTTTACATTGGGTTTTGTGCGGTGCTTCACTGGTCAGTTGTGAAGATTACTGGAGTTGAAGAGTCTCTCTCTCAGCGGGGACTGTGACTGTACGGTTAATTTGATGGTATACGAAGTAAAAAAAAAAAAGGGGGGGGGCAAATTGTAATCCAGAAACAGACCAAGTACGTTCAAGAACACATGACACATATCTGAAAATAATTGTAGTCTTAGGTTATATCAGCTCAGGACCCCTTTAATGGAGGTCCTGTAGGTCCAAGGCTGCGCTACGATATGTAGCAAGGAAATGATGGACTCCCTTGGAGTGAGGAGTTCTTCAACGTGGCTGCACTTCTTTTCGTCCGTTGGCGTTAGCATAGCCAAGCCGAAAATGGGTCTTTCTTCCGCGGGCAGAATCCGGTAACGTTGACGACTATTATTTATACATTATGTCAAAAGCTCAAGTCACAGTGAGGCCAGGCCTTGAGTGAAATAAGAATGTGGTTAAATAAACAGAGAAATAAGAAAATGATAGATAGTCTTAAGTGTTCTCGATGAAGTGGAGGAACGTACCGTTTCAAAAACAGTCAGCTGTTAAGAAGGACACGGGAGGGTAGAGTTCCGCAGCTCACAACGTCCCAGCACGCCACCCTGGGGTTGCCAACGGTCACCCAGGAATCACGTGACGCGTAGCATGTCCAGTATTACTTGATCGGGCTAATGACTGGGGTTACAACGCAGGCTGCCAGCTCCAGGGAGCAGGGACTAAAGTTTTACAAGAAAAGTGCGACTATTGCTCATTTTAAACCGAACCCCTTGATGATCACTACGGTGTAGCCCTCGGTTAAGGAAGGGTGACCCTTAGGGTCAGGTCATAGGCCAAGCCATCATATGTAAGCTTAGGCCTTACCGAGATGTTAAGGGGTAGAGTATTGTCATGGCTTCGTTTTACGATAGCTGCTTGGCTCGTGAAGTGAACGATGTCTTATTATTCGTCTTTCATTCCTTAAGGGAAAATATCCGAAGAATCACATAGACTGGCTGGAGTGAGCTGTTTGATTACGTAGACCGGCTGGAGTGAGCTGTTTCATCACGTAGACCGGCTGGAGTGAGCTGTTTCATCACGTAGACTGGCTAGAGTGAACTGTTTCATCACGTAGACTGGCTAGAGTGACCTGTTTCATCACGTAGACTGGCTAGAGTGAGCTGTTTCATCACATAGACTGGCTGAAGTGAGCTGTTTCATCACGAAGACTGGCTGGAGTGAGCTGTTTTTGACATAGACTGGCGGAAGTGAGATATTTCATCTGTTCATTTATATTGACTCGTGTACCCTCAGAGAGACAAGGGTAAGGAAATTTGGGTCTTGTTTCTCTAACGCTTAGAGGTTAAGAGATTGCACATGAGATCAATTAAGCGCACACCCTCTCTCAGGGAATCATTAAGTTTAATTACCTAATTGAGCTAATCCCTTGAGCACGACCGACCCCAAAGCACTATGGTACGACCCTTGAACACTTGGTACGACCCTTGAACACTTGATGCAACCATTGAACACTTGGTACGACCCTTGAACATTTGGTACAACTCTTGAACACTTAGTACGACCCTTGAACACTTGGAACGACCCTTGAACATTTGGTACAACCATTGAACACTTGGTACGACCCTTGAACATTTGGTACTACTCTTGAACACTTTGTACGACCCTTGAACACTTGCTACGCACCTTGAACACTTGGTACGACCCTTGAACACATTGTGCGATCCTAAAATGGCACGGTACTTCAGGAAATACTGGTTTGACCTTTGCCCTAGCCCTTGAAGGTCACGCCAAGGTCAAGCCATCGTAGGTAAGGGTCGTAGAGGTCAGGTCAAGTGGGTGGAGACCGCATTAGCCAGTTCTCTCCGACCTCCGTGCAACGGATCATGAACCATGTCATGTTGTGGGTTGAAGAGAATATTGTAATCCTGTTGATCTCGGAGTGTAAGAAAGAAAAATATTAAAGTGAAGAAAGGAAAGATGAAATGAAAGAGTTAAAATCGGAATAAGTACAAGAGATATTTGATGTGTATTAAGAACCTATAAGATAGGACTAAAGGGAAGTGAAGGAAGATATGAATAACAAGATGGTCTACGTGATTTATGAAAGATGAGAAAGATTAATGAATAACATATGCAGATACGTTTTCTTTCCTCTGAATTCATTAGGTATTAAGATATTTTTTCTTCAAGAAACGAGACTGTACCTACCAGAATGGACAGTGGACCATTGTAATTACTGAGATGTGAAGGTAAACGAGCGGAATGTGTCCCATTTATCACTGAAATCATCATATTTATTAAGTCTGGTTACTGCCACGCTGATAAATGGGTCGTTGTACTTTACGTTTATCTCGCCATTAATTCACTAGTTGGGCCAGCTAGCCACGATAACGAACACATAGACGTTGTTATCGAACATCAGAAGACTTCGTCGGTCTGGATTCTCGCATTTTGGGTAACCGAAAATGAGCGGTCGTGCAAGTGATGCATTATTGGTCGTTTCTGGGAGTAAAAGACCAGACAGATCAAATTATCTCTTCCTTTTCGGCTCTGCTGGTTACGGTTAATTCCGCGCACGCCATGTGGCAACGCTCCCCACCCATCTGTTCACCATCGTCACCTGCAAATTATTCGAGATAATAATTGGGAAGATAGATTGCCTCGGGTGTAATAATTAATGATGATTTCCACCGATAATTACCAAATTACATATGGTTGTCTGTGTATTAGGGGTGTACTCCTGACGGCTGTGATGCTGCCCTACGATGGTATGGCACTACAATCACCCCTCCTGATGGGTCGCGTTGATGGGTTGGGAAATTGGTGTCGGTGCAGCTTGTTAGGGCGAGATAATGGGGGGGCTTCGTTGCTTCCTCCTCTCGCTGCTAAGGGTCCCTGGGTCCATAAGTGTCTGTGAAATATAGCACGCAGCCATAGAGAAACATAGATGAGCCAGAAGCATATAGGTTTATAGGTAGAGAAATTATAGCTGTAACACACACACACACACACACACACACACACACACACACACACACGGACTTCCGTTGTGTGGCGTTTAGCGTCGTTGACTACAATTCACACACGGGCCTGTCTGCGTTCGAGTCGTGGGCGCGAAGGTTGGTCCACAGCCAATCCCATCTGTTCATCATTCTCCCTCCTTGCTGGCCGATAAGCGGGTATCTGGCTTAGGCCAGGGTATGTATGGATACACACAAGATGTGCTGCAAAATACTAGGTTAAGAGAGATGGGGTAATATGAGTTTAAAACTCCCTCCCCTTGGAATATATATATATATATATATATATATATATATATATATATATATATATATATATATATATATATATATATATATATATATATATTTATTTATTTATTTATTTATATGCTGGTAGCTACAAGGAAGCGGGGCAGCTGGGTGTGGTCTGGTGAACCGCTGAGAATGATGGAAATATTACGAGGGACAGTGAGCGACATCTTTTAAAACATAGGTGAGGAGATCTTTATGAGACGCAAGGATGAAAGATGAGGAGGAGCGATGGATGGAGTATTTAGAAATCACTTGTACCCAACATTTTTGAGATGATTTTTGTATATACCTTGTGGATTCACCAGAGGCACATATAGGGGACCAGAATATGCATACACAAGTACAGAAAACGTAGGTTTATGTATACAGAAAACGTCATGTGGAGAATAGAACGTAAACAAAAGGCGGTGTTGAGAGCAGAGGTGTGAGGCCGGGGGTCGGGGTGAGGGTCGGGGTCGGGGGTGAGGGTCGGTCAACTCCCCGGTGGGTAGGAAAGTAATGCAGGAGGGAGGAGGTGTTCTTGTCCTCCAAGGTCCTCGGGGCTTTGTCCTGGAGGGCTCAAGGTGAGTTTTTTTTTTTTTTTTTTTTTTACACCTGCCGGGGGACCAGGGGAAGAACCCGAGCCTGTTGGAGGGGGGTTGGGAGTGGAAGGGGAGTTGCACCTGCCAGGGGCCTCAGGCAGGGGCGAGCTGCACCTGCCAGGGGGGCCTCAGGCAGGGGAGATACCTCCTTCTAGGGAAAGCATGGGGGTGGGGGAGATGGGTAGCGCCATGGGGCACGGGGGGAGCATCAGCGGGTCGTAAATTCTGGTTTATTAACCCAAGGCGAAAGGCAACGAGGAGCTCCCTCCCTCCCTCTTCCACGAGAGACGCGCTCCTCAACTCTCCTCTAGTTTCTATTTCATCTTCGTTTTCTTTTTTCTATTTATATATATATCTATTTATTTCATATATATATATATTTCTTGTGTAAAATACGGTCGCAGGAGGGAACATTATGATCTCAGGCAGCTGGCAGTTCCTCCTCGTCCGTCTCGCGAATGACGTAAGACAAATATTTACAGAAGTGGGGAAAGTTGGAGGCGAAGCTGAGACGCGCGAGGGGCCGCTACGGTGATGGATCACGTGACACAGTTTATTTCATTTCCAGGCCTGGGTGGGGCACGCGGCTAATCCATTACCCCTCCCTCACAACTGATGGATAATCCATTACCCCCCTCAACCACCTCGGCCTAACATACAGCCATGAAGGGGGAAATATGATGAAATACCTTTGTATATAAAGACAGTGAGGGTGTATGTGGGTGTATGTGGCTCTGCTTTCGCCCGAGTCGTACATCCCCGGGAGTTTGAGAAAGATCGTCGTGGTTTTGGCTTTGTTTATGCAGGTTCATACGGCCGTGACGGGTGCAGGGTTCACACCGGCGGCGGTGTATGCTAGTTTTACCTTCTGGTGATTCATACGGCCCCTCAGGCGTAGAGTACGTTTAGAGTTTCATAAAAACTGTCTATAACATCTCTGGTGTATATCATTATATTCGCTCCAGAGTATGCGTTTTCTCTGATATTTATTTTAATTAAGAGGCTGATTTAATTTGAAATTACGAATGAAAAATAAGTGTGTGATATAAATAAATATATTGAACTATTCCTTTTCAAGTGGCGTATATATATATATATATATATATATATATATATATATATATATATATATATATATATATATATATATATATATATATATATATAGTATATATATACATATAGTATATATATATACAAAATATGAAAAAAAAAATAAACTTGTCATTAATAATTGTTATATGGAGTTATATCTCAAAACTCGATCATAGTATACGTGATCTGTAAATTATCATCTTCAACACACGAAGAAATTACATGAACGATTTTTCTAATGGTGTATATAATTACCCGTTGATGGACTTAATGACCTTATAGTTGATAGGCCTAAAGTCCAATTAACCAACCAACCCATAGCCGAAGCCTGAGAAATATACCATGTACATTTTTTTTAATCTGTTTGAGCGATAACAGAGACGGAGAACGTCAGAGGTCTTGGCAACCGTGTGCATGTATATAGATCATTAGGTTATGACAGATTACTGAGGACATTTTCGTAAAAAAAAATAGTATGTGGAAATATATGCTGGTAATGATGAAGTCTAATTTCACTTTTAGTCGTGTTCCAGAGTCTAATACAGTGCAAAGACATCAGTATTTTAGAATATACTTTGCTTATCAGTTTTCGAGCTTGTTCGCCGTTTCCTCCCTTAGCGGGGTAGCGGTGGGAACAAATGACTTAGCCTTAAGGGGGAAATGTTTTCTTTTTCTTGACCCTTACCTTCATAGTCACCTTCCACGGCAAGAGGTAAATGGGCAGTTTACTACCTCTTCTGTCATTAGGGATACTTTTGATAATTTCTACAAAATGAACGTCCATTAAAGATATGCAAAATATGATAAAAAAAAAAAAAAAGAAAGCCGATAAGGTGCGTTAAGCTTACCAATTTAGTTTTTATGTTGATATCTTAAAAAGCTCCAATAATACAACTTATATTAATGATACATTGGCAGGTATAATGGTTATGTACAATATACGATGAATGATCTAATTTTGATACTTTGTATTAACTCAATTTCATGGTTGATACTGGTTTAATTAAAGTGGGTAATTATCAATTTCATTAATTTTTTGGTGTGTTATGTAGTTAATTTTTTCTCTACATGATGAATTGTCACCTTTGAAATTGTTTTCTCTCCTTTTATAATGGTCATAATCTCAATTTCCAAATACTTCCATATCCTTCGTTCTCTGTTATGTCTCGTTTAAACGTTAGTGATTTCCGTATTTCTTAAACCTATTTACCTACAGCGATAATTGAAAATAACCCCAAAAAGTTCCTAGGAATTACAGCAAAATCACGGTATTACAGAAAGAAAAAGAAAAAAAGACTTTTAAAAGAATTCCTTTGACAAACCGACCATGAGAACGGACTAAGAGTTCCAATAACGTGAACTGGTAACATCACCCCCCAGGGGCCAAGCGATAGACGCCCATGAGAATTCCCTTCAAAAATAATGACACTTCAAACCATGTAATGAACCAATTATGGCGTCTTAATTTTTGTGTCCACTAATTAGTGTAGCTTGTAGAAAAAAATCTCAAAATTACTATTTTCATCCCAAAGTGCCTAATTACTGTAGCTGAAAGAAACAGTGAAAGATTTTTATTGAATTTGGTGGTCCTATATAGTCATTCATATGTGATAAGCTCGATTTTATGACAAAGAAGTCAGATGTTTAGATTGATGTTTGAATTTTTGATAATTTAATCCTAGTGATAATAAGCTTGATTTTATGATCATAAACTAAGTTTACCAAATTGGCAATTTTGAATTTGATTTGGATTTTCATTAAGCTTCGTAGGCTATTATATATATATCTTATCATATTGATAGATTTAGATTTATTATTAAGAATATATGATTTTTATACAAAAATCTAAGATTCGTTTTTCAAGTGTAAGATACCTTAAATATTAAGCTTTATCTTATGTTTGTCTGGTTTTATGATCTTATCAAGCTTGTTATCACATATCAAAACTGAAGACCATAAGGCTAATGTCATATAGATTTGAATGAGTGAAATAATTGATTGAGTGAATGTAACTGATAACTCAGTCACACGATCATGCAATATGTAACACCTAGTGAGTGAAATAATTTATAGAGTGAATGGAATTGATAATTCAGTCATAACGATCATGCAGTATGCAACACTTAGTGAAATGATTAATCGAGTGAATGTAATTGATAATTCAATCATAACGATCATGCAATATGCAACACTTAGTGAAATAATTAGCCGAGTGAATGTAATTGATAATTCAGTCATAACGATCGTGCAGTATGCAACACTTAGTGAGTGAAATAATTAATTGAGTGAATATAATTAATAACTCAGTCATGCAATATACAACACATTGTGATATTCAGTACCTTACCTGTAAACGTGTGCTTAACTATTTACGTACACTGACCACCCCGTACCGCACAGTTTTGTATTTTTCAAATTTGTTGTGTACATTGTATTGTGCGATGGTATATTCTGTGCACCATTCAGATCAATGACGTACATTATGTGCATTGTAAAGGCTTTTTAAACAAAATTATACAAGAATAGAAACTATTTCAAATGGTCCAAGCCTTACCAAGCACCATAACATAGAGCACGCCTATTTTGGGGTTCAAAATAGTGATGTACTGTGTACTGTAATGTACACCATACCACATGGAGTTGTACCGCGAACCAAGGCGCCCTGACAGCCACCCTCACTACACCTCCGGTAATAAATGACTTGGGACATGAATATCCAACTATCGCTTAGGGAGTGGAACGCGACCCTGCCCATAACGCTTCGATTTATACATACCTCACTCGCTTCGTACTTTAAATTGTTAATGTATATATTCTGTTATCCACATTCAGTTCTACATGTTTGAATAGTATGATATTTTGCACCTTCGTTGTAGAAATAAGGGTAATTCTTGTAGATAACGTTGACTATTCGTAAAATTTTGTGTAAGCTTTTCCATAAAGTTTCGTTCAGATACTTAATCCATATATCACTCTACACTCATTTAATGTTACCTGTTTTACGTCACCTTTGTTCATTTACATATATATATGCATCAGTGTGTTGTATCATGCCTTTAAGTGTGCAGAAACACGCATAATTAGTATATAAAGATGCCTCGTCATGAGTGGAGAAGTCTTATAAAACTGACGACGAAGTGGTGATGTGTGTTGGATCATTAAGAGCGAACTTGAGCCAGCGGCCGCAGTTCATTACTCTATCATTTGGGCCTTGTGGAAAGCCATTAACTAAGCCCGAGTTAGTGAGGCTACAGCGCTCACACCCCACCACAGCCACGCTTTCCACATCCCTCCACAGTTTACATCAGAACAACGGTAGTTTAAACTGAACCCTCTCCACATCCGTCAACAGTTTACATCACAACAAACCTATTTTTTAAACTGATCTCTTAATATCCTACAAGGGTTTGACGTTGGTCCTACCCCCTACCAGAGGATCTTAAGATGTAGTTAAGGAATAGTTTTTAGTGTTATTATGATGCAGATATGGCTGGAGAGCAGACTTAACAAGCGAGTCTCTGTTTGTGAAACTTTAGCCTAATGATCGCATCCTAGGGCCACCATGTCCGCTTATGTCGACTGGTAATATATATTTTTTTTTGCCCCGTCGAAATTTTTTTCTTTTAGTATTATTATCATGTTTTCAGTGTTTTATATTTTGGTTTCAAGATATTTTTTCATTCATTTTTTCATTAAGTTCTGCTCGTAAATATTACACCATTAAGTATATAACAAGGAAATATATATATATAATGGAAAGTGTATTTGGTTGGGTTGTAATCATCTGAGGGTAAAGTAAAGCGATTATATCCCATTATGCGAGACTGAGCTTGGGATCGACGGCTGAAAATGGTGACCGTCATTTACAATAATAGCGAGTGTCACTTGCACCTATAGTTTCGTACCTTCCCTTTTGCTATTACTCAGCTTGGTAGAAAACCGTTCAGATAAAACTGAATAACAAAGTTTAATAAATATCTGATGAATCAGGTCCCTGATATCTTGGTCTAAGGCAGGAAAAGTGTAGCACATTCAACAAGACACGATACATTACTCGGATAACTTTATCCATACAGATTAGCGCCTTCCTGACTTCTTCCTTGGACCTGAGTAACGAATTAAAAAGTATGCCTCTCTCTCTCTCTCTCTCTCTCTCTCTCTCTCTCTCTCTCTCTCTCTCTCTCTCTCTCTCTCTCTCTCTCTCTCTTATGGCGAAGCGTAGAATAACCTCCTAAACCTTGCCATATGAGCTCTGTCCTTTCTCCTGCTCCACGCTCACCACTCCCTGTCCCCTCCCCTTCTCTCTCTCTCTCTCTCTCTCTCTCTCTCTCTCTCTCTCTCTCTCTCTCTCTCTCTCTCTCTCTCTCTCTCCCCAGCAGACGATCTATCACGCCCGTCGACTCCACTGTCAAACATTCTGCTCTGTCCATTGTACACGTAGGACCATCCTTCTCAAACCGAGGCCTGTCCCCGTGTCCGTCACAGTGCGTCACGTCACGTATCTATCAGTATAGTCATGCTCGTGTTGATGCCCGTCACGCTGCGTCACTTCAGGTGTCTTATCGGCGGTGACGACGAGGCTTGTGTTACTGTCCTTCGCATAGCGTTACGTTACCAGCAGTTAGACGGCAGACTCAATCCTAGCTACATGGTGTTCCTTCGTGCCTATCCCCCAGCTGGCTGGTGTGGCAGGAGGGAAGTAGCTGTCTGCTTGGCTCTCTTGTCATTTACAATGGTGGGTGGGGAGGAGTCTTGTGCTTTACTATCCTGTCTCCATCTGTAGTGGTGGGTGGGGAGGAACCTTCTTCACCGTCTCCATCTGTAGTGGTGGGTGGGGAGGAACCTTCTCCTTCACCGTCTCCATCTGCACAGAATGTCGGATAGTTACACCCTCCTCCAACAGATGGCCTCGTCATAGGCCATAGTCTGTGTCTTCTATGACCAGGCTTCCCCATGTACGCCCATGTACAGCCACCGCCTGTACAAGATTTCTTCCCCGCTAACCTCCACCCTGCCCCCTCCCACATGTCCCCTCCTCCTCCTCCCCTGTAAAGCCATTCATGCGCCTGGCCGACGGGCCTTCGGTCTGAGCCTTAATGTGTTCCTTAACGAGAAGGGCAGGGCAGGTTTGTGTAGGGTAGGTGGACGGTGATGTCTCTGTTTATGACAGGTAGACTCGACCTGAGAGAGAGAGAGAGAGAGAGAGAGAGAGAGAGAGAGAGAGAGAGAGAGAGAGAGAGAGAAGGGGGGGGGGGGTTGGCACGAGTACTGTTAGAGTGATAAGGCATACATCCACGTGAGTCCATCTGTTTACTTTAGACACACCCCTTCACCAGCAGTGGGAAATGCAGACACCAACAGCTCGAGAAATCCCGCCAGCAGCTAGCAGTTACTCACAGACGAGTTGGATGACTGGTAAACAGCGACAGACAATCACGGGCCAACAAAAGCGGTCGTGAACAGAGAGACAGGACAGCCACGAACATCCTACAGACAAACAGACGGGAAAACAGACACCTACAACTGTCAAACAGTGGTAGACAGACAGTAAAACCTGTGGCGGACAGACGGACAGAAGAAGCAGAGAGTAACAGACAGAGGTAAACCTAAGGCAACATACAGACAGAAGAAACAGACACTAGCAAGCAGTCGGACAAGACAAGAGAGGACAGGAAGCAGACAGTCAAACAGCCATACGGCCAGACAGTGAGACAGAGACAACCAGACAGGCCTGTAAGACTTAAGACCTCCCGGGGTCAGGGTCAAGTTCGGGGTCACCGTAAGCGACAGCAGGTACCGCGAGGGCCCACCCGCCCCCGTAGGACCACCACAAATATTAATCCCACATGAATCATTAATTTCACCCCCGTCATTAATCAGGCAGGCGGGGGGGGGGGAGAAGGGATTCATTAGCATAATACACCTGTGTAGATCTTAGGAGAGAGAGAGAGAGAGAGAGAGAGAGAGAGAGAGAGAGAGAGAGAGAGAGAGAGAGAGAGAGAGTAATTCACTGGAAAGAGTGAATACCTACCGAGAGAAAGAGAGAGAGGGGTATTCTTAGGTACTTTTTCCGTTTTTGTTATTGTTCTTGTTGTTGAAACTGTCTGTAGAGTTGAGGGTTCTCCACCTTTTGTCATGGGACGTCTAGGAGCCTCCCCGTACATAAGGATCTCTTTGTAGTGCCATTTTGAAAGGTTTTCGGTATTCATTACAGAGAGGAGAGGCATTGTTTTATTCTTCCCTGAACGTTACTTGCCTTTACGATATCTTTTTCTTTGTCAAACAATAGTCAGGTTCAGCTTGCTGCTTTGTCGTCTGTTGGACACAGACCGTGGTGGTAGAAGCATCCAAAACTTTTTCGATGAACCGATATTTTTTTTTTTTTTGACGATAGAATATGAAGATGAGATAAGGTAGCAATAACCAGTTGTAGATTGTGCTTTATGTATCTTCACAAACTTTCGGAACTTTAGCACTGAAAAGTATGAAATATGCATTTACGTGTGATAGGATGTGTGTTGTGTGTGGTAGTGTAAGGTGTGGTGCTCACGAAACGCCAACTAGGATAGTTGAGGCAGGTCAGGGGTTCCGTCTGGGGTGAGGGCAAGTTGGTTCCTTCTGGGGTAATAGCAAACTGGGGCTAGTTGTTGTTCCTCCTTCTGGGGTAAGTATTAAAAAGTTGGGCCAAGTTCAAAATGATACTCATCTCTCAAGTTTCAGGGTTATTCCATGAGCATCGCTATCCATCAGATGGTTTTCTTGTGTGTTTTTTTTCTTTTGCAGGAAATCGATCAATTCATATCAGTGTATGTTCTGGTATCTTTTCAGGGAAATATGAAATATCTTTCTGTTTCTTTATGAGAAAGCTATCTCTCTCATTTCTCTTTCGTCTAGTGGCGTCACATGACTCACAGGAGTGGCAACAGTTTCGCTATTGTGACGATCGTACATTGTATGGTTGTCACTCTTGGTTCGCGAGGAGATGGATACGGATATATATGTTGATTTTTTACGTCCGTCTGTGTGTCTCACCGGAGGTCAGCATTTTGACCCCAGTCATAAGGTGACGTGTGTAATAAGGGTCAATAATTAGGCCAAACATGTTTTGTAGGAATGAGAGCAATAGCTTTTCCCAAATACGGTGGTAATAATAAGAATAATAATGATAATAATAATGATAATAATAATAATAATAATAATAATAATAATAATAATAATAATAATAATAATAATAATGATGAAGGCGTGGGTACACCTAGAGAGATCGACTTTTTCCCAGGCTAGAAATAATTGATCAGATTACATTTGTCAGCCATAGCGAATGGGGCATTACCTGATTTGTGATGGGGCATCAGCTGATCCGGGACGACGCATCAGCTGATCTGTCACGAGGCATCAGCCGATCTGGGACGAGACATCAGCTGATCTAGCACGAGGCATCAGCTGATCTGGGACTATGTCAGCTGGTGTGTGTGTGTGCCCAGAGTCACCCAGAAATACGCACCACGTCACCTGACACCAGAAGATCAATTAAGATGGTCTCCCTCGTGACTCTTCACACCTTTTTAGGGGTTCCTCCCACGTCTACCTGGAGGTAACGAGCCTATAGGCCTAAGGGGGGGAGGGGGGTGTTAAGGGGGATGGGGTATGGGTATGGGGCTATTTATGGGGATGAAGCTACCCCCTTATATCTGTTACCTGGATCTCGGGCCATTATGGAAGAGTGCGTGACCCGGCATTTTTTTTTTCTATTCTTTTTTTTTTTTAAACATCGTCCCTCTGAGGTTAGGTTTTGGGCTCTCTCTCTCTCTCTCTCTCTCTCTCTCTCTCTCTCTCTCTCTCTCTCTCTCTCTCTCTCTCTCTCTCTCTCTCTCTCTCTCTCTCTCTCTCTCTCTCTCTCTCTCTCTTCTCTCTCTCTCTCTCCATTCTACATAAAAAAAATCTCATCGTAATCGGCTGTTTTACCTCTGATTATTTTTTTATTGGATTCACTTATATTTTTCGTCTTATATTATTTTTCCCAAACAAGTCATTATTGCAGACTTAGTAAGTCCGCTTTTTTTTTTTCGTTATTGAGACGCTTTCAGATGTGGTACACTATTTTTTTATATCAACTGAGACGGCGCATCAGTGTTGATGTCCGTGATGAGTATTAAATCACTTAGGAGCAGGAGGTCGAATGCATCCTGTTTTCTTGTGGGTTTGTGGATGATGCGGGTCTGGAGAGACCAGCATATCTATGTTCATAATACATTATACAGAGAGAGAGAGAGAGAGAGAGAGAGAGAGAGAGAGAGAGAGAGAGAGAGAGAGAGAGAGAGAGAGAGAGAGAGAGAGAGCAGGGTTGCACGTCCCCAAGGTGCCGTTCGGAGCCAGGCCTGTGCTAACGATCAACTCATTAGCGACGCTGATTTGTGTCCTGCGGACTGACAACCCCCTCCTGGGGTGAGCTGGGGATGACAGCTGGGGCAGGGGTGGCAGCTGGGTGGTGCTAGGGGTGAGCTGGGAGCTAGGGTGGCTGCTGGGAACAGATGGGAGAATGAGGGAGGCAGGGAGGGAGGGAAGTTGACATCAGGGATCGGGAGGGAGAGCTGACATCAGGAACCGAGGGATAGGGGAGGACGTTGACATCGAGGACGAGGTGGAGGGGGGGCGGGACACCCGTGCGTTGAACCCGTGGTGTCGTCCTACATTGTGTGTGTGTGTGTGTGTGTGTGTGTGTGTGTGTGTGTGTGTGTGTGTGTGTGTGGAACACGTGGTGAAGTAGGGACGCTTGCAGAACACGTGTTGTGGTGTACGTAGCTGGCCACAGAACAGACACGCGTGGTGTTGAAACCAGCTTGTCTGCCTTCTCTCTCTCTCTCTCTCTCTCTCTCTCTCTCTCTCTCTCTCTCTCTCTCTCTCTCTCTCTCTCTCTCTCTCTCTCTCTCTCTCTCTCTCCGGGCAGGAGCCAGTTATACGTCCTGGGTCCTGCCTCTTCCATGTCACATCTCCCGAGAGAGTCTCATTATGATTTCACACCCATTAGCGGCGGTCATCCCGTGCATGGTAATTCAGGACTAATTATAGATTCAGTAATTAATGTCTCCATCAATCTTAGCAATATACGAAGATCCAGTTCCACAGTTTCAAAGGATCGAGTCAACAGAGGAATCTCTTCTTGTCAGGTTCTGATACCATGATGATTATTATCATTATTGGTCGTGGCTTGAAGAAAAGAGGCCCCCATCTTGTTCGATTGGCTTGGTAGTGTCATTATTTGGGGCTTTTCAGTGTGATGATGAGGTTGGTTAGGATAGGGATGTGGGGTTGGTTAGGACAGAGATGTGGGGTTGGTTAGGACAGAGATGTGGGGTTGGTTAGGACAGAGATGTGGAGTTGGTTAGGACAGAGATGTGGGGTTGGTTAGGACAGAGATGTGGGGTTGGTTAGGACAGAGATGTGGGGTTGGTTAGGACAGAGATGTGGGGTTGGTTAGGACAGAGATGTGGGGTTGGTTAGGACAGAGATGTGGGGTTGGTTAAGATAGAGATATGGGGTTGGTTAAGATAGAGATGTGGGGTTGGTTAGGACAGAGATGTGGGGTTGGTTAGGACAGAGATGTGGGGTTGGTTAAGATAGAGATATGGGGTTGGTTAAGATAGAGATGTGGGGTTGGTTAAGACAGAGATGTGGGGTTGGTTAGGACAGAGATGTGGGGTTGGTTAGGACAGAGATGTGGGGTTGGTTAAGATAGAGATATGGAGTTGGTTAAGATAGAGATGTGGGGTTGGTTAAGACAGAGATGTGGGGTTGGTTAGGACAGAGATGTGGGGTTGGTTAGGACAGAGATGTGGGGTTGGTTAAGATAGAGATATGGGGTTGGTTAAGATAGAGATGTGGGGTTGGATTAAATAGTGATGTGAGGTTGATTAGGCTATATCTCAAGGCTTTTAGCTAGTGATGTGAGGTTGTGGTAATAGAATAGGATCGTTTTGGTAGTGATGTTGGGTCGCTTTGATAGTTATGTAGGATTGTTTATGTCTGATGGTCTGCATGTTTGACCATCACAAATTATTAGAAACCTTACCAGCTTTTTTATACCGTTTCAATGATGTTTCCAGTTTCTTGATTATTGGGATCAGATTGATACACAAGCGTATAATATAGCATAAAATATTAGTTTCAGTGTCATTTCATCCCATTTTATATTATAATTTTCTTGCATTTATTAAGGAATTTATTTCCTCAGTAGTGTTTTATTTAAAAAAATGATACATATATACCAAAAGAGCTTTTATATTCATGCATGATTAGCATATTACCCCCATATCCAAATAACGAAGCTTTACTAGAACCTCTACTGTCAGTATTGTAGCACCATCACTACTACTCAGTAAGAAAAAAGAAAGACAGGATCTGATCCTATTCTATGTTGCGACTATCAAGTAATTTGATTCTCGAATGGTCGACATTCGAGCCCGCTTGGGCTAACCGCGCCCTATCATAGTTACCCCTTGTGGATACCCATTTTTTTTTTTTCTTTTATTTTCACTTCATGATTTCTCGTATGTCCCCATCCATTCCTTCGCCTGGGTGTCAGCTGGGGTTTTATGCTGGCATCTGTGATGGTAGCTGTGTACTGGGGGGTCCGATTTTTGTATAAAGTAATCGTTATAGATATTATGTGTTTGATTATTTGGAAAATAGATACTAGCCTTCATGATATGTGAATATTGTAGAGGATTTGAGCATTAATATGTTAGTTTCTTCCAAACTCATATATATATATATATATATATATATATATATATATATATATATATATATATATATATATATATATATATATATATATGAGTGATTCTGATGGGGCCAACATTTCGACGATATTTTTGCGTATCTGAAATATAACGGGAATAATGTAATTTCGTTATCAGTGTGGGTGTATGTGACTGGTATGACTATAGAAGAAACATATACAAACAAAATACATTACCTTGTGGTCCAATTCGGCGAAGCTACAGAAATCTTTTTTCTTGCTCGTCTTTGTATTCTTTGTTTACAGACTGTTTTGTATAATTCGGGATAGAATCCTCATGAACTTATTTAATGAAGGATATATTTCACATAGGCTGCATGCATAGTGAGAGTGTATGTAGGTGTTAAAAATTTTCCGGTTGGTGGATGTAACTTACGTTGACGGCCTTAATGACTTTGGCAGTTGATAGGATTAAGCCCAAATAACCAGCCTATATTTCATTGATTAATAATGTTATTTTATAAAGGTGACACCTTAAAAATGAAATGTTTGAAATCTGGGGCGAATGGATTTTGGAGGACTCAAGTGACGTTTTGTGGTGTTGGGGATGGGATGGTGGGGTTAAGCTGGGGTTAGATGATAGGTCAGCTGGGGTTTGAGGTGGTGAGGTCAGCTGGGGTAGTGTGGTGATAGAGATAGAGGATGGGGTTAGCTGGAGTAGCTTGGTGCTGGGGTTGGAGGGTGGGGTCAGCTGGGGTAGTGTGGTGCTGGGGTTGGAGGGTGGGGTCAGCTGGGGTAGTGTGGTGCTGGGGTTGGAGGGTGGGGTCAGCTGGGGTAGTGTGGTGCTGGGGTTGGAGGGTGGGGTCAGCTGGGGTAGTGTGGCATCTGTGGCCTGTCAGGCGCACGTGTTCCTGGCGTAAATAATAGGATCGGATCAGACTTCACCACCGATAAGGCTTTTTATCTCCCCTTTATTCCCCCACACCCCATCTCTTCCCCCCTCCCCCTCCTCCCAACCTGCAATGCAAATTCCTCCTGGACGAGCTTGTTACGGAGGTGACGGGAAGAGATGTGTTGTTTCGTCACGTCCAGAGTGACGTGACCGTCTTTTGTTCCTGGTGCGTCACGGATTCGCTTCTGCCACGGTGCATGGTTGAGTCAGGCTCGCCAGACATTTTCATCGTGTGAGTACAATATGTGTGTTACGGGGAGAGAACGTTGACCCGTCCCTTAACCATGAACATATGTGCCATGTCTCTGTTCCTGTGTGTGTGTGTGTGTGTGTGTGTGTATGTGTGTGTGTACATACACCCACACACACACCCCAGCGTCAGTCAGATACCCATTTATCGACCAGCTCCGAAGGGGAAGCACGAACACCTGGGTTGGGTGTAAGCCAACTGCCAGAGCCCTGGATTCGAACCCAAGCGGCCCCGGACGGGCCCGCGGTGACTCATGGTCAGCAACGCACTCCACCTCACCTGAGGTTGCGCCCTTTTTATCCCTGAAGATCCAGATAGATTCTTTCTTTCGGACGCAGATCCAGTGTCAGAGACTTTATGTAATGTCGTGGATTTTGGACTCGGATCTCATTCTCAGATTTTACCTCTCTCTCTCTCTCTCTCTCTCTCTCTCTCTCTCTCTCTCTCTCTCTCTCTCTCTCTCTCTCTCTCTCTCTCTCTCTCTCACACTTTTATATATCTCTTATTCATCATACACGTCTAATACCTACCGGTAAAGAAAGGAATCTTTCTCTCCTCACCAAAGTTACCAGCCTCGACACAGGAGGAAGCGACCAACCAACCAACCTTTTTGGCAGACAGAGCCTCCCCCTCTTCCATCCTTGCCCACGACCACTACACGACCCTCCCGTCACCAACTCCTACATTATTCAGACCACCACCATTTTTACGCCCCTCGCATAATAGCCGGGGTGACAAGGCAGATCTCAACCCTGATGGCATATTAATACTTCCGCAAAGGAGACTCGGAACACACACACACACACACACACACACACACACACACGAGCTGCAGTCGGTGGAAAGCGTGTGCGGCGATAATATCCACGTGGACGGGCGGGAACAATCACACGGCAATTGGAAGGGTCCCTTTAACCTGGCCGGTCGGGTTATCGGGCAATAGTGGCAGATGAATGAGAGCATAACGGCAGATGGGTAAGATAAAAAGTCCCACCCTCACTCAACCCTCTCCCGGCCATCCCCTTCCTCACCAAGGGGACGTGGGTATGAGGAGGAACCGTACTGCTTGCACTCACATTCGCCATCGTTGGCCCATTGTGATTTCTAGCATTGTCTATATCGTAGATCTGCTCCCCTCCAGGGTTAGAGATAGTCTCATGGGTAGTTATCCCCAGTGGAATCTGTATCTGAAGTTTTTTTTTTTTATGTTCAGGAGCGTCATCGGCTAACTGAAGTTGCCTTGAATCTTTCCTAAATGAAATAGATCGTGTGTAGTCCGACTCCAGGACGGGAACTTTCATTTCGTATATCATACACTGGAGACGTTGTACTGTATAGTGTGCATTTTGTTTACACTCTTACTTTACTCGTTGTTAGATGGTAAGGTGATCTGATGTAGCATTATTCCCTGACTTTGATGCTGAGTCGGAGACCTTAAGTCCACACACTCGTTTTATCCTGTTGTCACTTCCAGATGATACACCTAACCTATAATAGAAGGCCCTAATAATGATCCAAAAATTTAGGGTGTAAATGTATTTTGAACCCTAAATCTTAACTAGCCTTCTAAACTTTGACCCGTTAGATAAACGCTGTTATCATACATTACTGTAATTTCTTCGTAATTTCTAACACTAACCATATTATCTAAGTGTAATTAAACTCTACACTTTGATGCATCATAATTTTTTTCATGCACGTTCGCCATTTTCTGTGTTAGCGATGTAGCGTTAACAACAAAGAAATGGCCACACTTACTCACACCCAACCTTCTAACTGTCGTGTATAATGCAGCGAGACCGGAGCCCTCTATCCACAGCAAGGCCCCACAGATCACTCCGTGGTTTATTATCATTACTTTACATTTTTTTAAAAGAATAAAAAGCGAATATTCAAATAGAGCGTTGTCCTCGGCGTTAGCGGCCCCTTTTGAAATATTATACCGGAATGAAATTGCAATATCCTTTTTTTTTTACGAATGGCTTGATATATATCTCAGCCACACACACACACACACACACACACACGCGCGGACGGACGGACGGAGCAGGAAGCATCCTCTTACCCTGCATACAAATATATAGTTCTCTGCAACCGGATCATGCCAGATAAGCTGAACGTATTACGTTTACGAGTGAGAAGACCAGAAGGTCCTCCCCCAGTCCATAGAAAACGTGAGATAAAGTCTAGCCTCTTAATAGAGCTGTCAGCCATGCAATAAATTATCATTAAATTGATAACGAGTGATGGACAACTCCCTCCCTGTCTGACACTCGGCCGGTAAGGCCCCTGTGGTGATTATTGCCGTGTAGAGGGAAGCCTGCAGTGCATGAAGTGATTGCCTGGCTCAAAATTGTCAGCTTACGGGATGGTTCCCGTCATTGCCCGATTGTGAGATGGAGCTTAAAAAGACAAGTCATATTGTTTGTCTTTTTTTTTTTATTTGAGAAAATTTGCCAGAAGCAATACACCATATCAGCTTTTTGCACACTGCAAATTTGTGTTTTCTTGCAGTCGTTATAATGCAGATATGAACTGCAGCAGAAGTGAATTAAAAATATCAAAGCGTTTATCTTGTCTCCGCATATATATATATATATATATATATATATATATATATATATATATATATATATATATATATATATATATATATATATATATTTTTTTTTTTTTTTTTTTTTTTTCAAACTATTCGCCATTTCCCGCGTTAGCGAGGTAGCGTTAAGAACAGAGAACTGGTCCACTGAGGAAATATCCTCACCTGGCCCCCTTCTCTGTTCCTTCTTTTGGAAAATTAAAAAAAAAAAATTGAGAGGGGAGGATTTCCAGCCCCCCGCTCCCTCCCCTTTTAGTCGCCTTCTACGACACGCAGGGAATACGTGGGAAGTATTCTTTCTCCCCTATCCCCAGGGATATATATATATATATATATATATATATATATATATATATATATATATATATATATATATATATATATATATATATATATATAAATATATATATATATATATACATTATATATATATATATATATATATATATATATATATATATATATATATATATATATATATATATATATATATATATATATAATATATATATATATATATATATATATATATATATATATATATATATATATATATATATATATATATGTATATATATATATAATGACTAGGGATAAGGGAAGAAAGAGTACCACCTACATATCTCCTGCTTGTCGTAGAAGGCGACTTTACAGTGGCGTGAGTGGGTTGGTTGGGACTGGAAATCTTTCCTTCTTGTATTACTTTCCAAATGAAGGAACCTAGGAAAAAGCCAAATGAGGATCTTATATACTCTAAGGCTCAGTCATTTGTTCGAGATGTTACTGATAACAATAATGACGACGATCATTATAACGAAGTAATTAGTAAACAGGATCGTTATGAATGTAAGAAACACAATTATATTACCCGCCTGGATAAGCAACCCTAGCCTTGCTCAGAACTATTCTAAAGATAAAGAAACACAAAGACTTGCACTTACTTAATACGAACCCATGTTAATCATAAGATGCACCCAGCCTACACCACAGTTCGGACAGGCGGAGGCTCCGGTGGACTGTGAGGGGAGACAGTATCAAGAGGACAAATTAATTACATCTATCACTCGCTCTTCTGTCACCAGCATGTAAACAGCCGGATGTTAACCCTTTCTCTGATTGTAATATCATAAAAAAGGCAATTTTCAGTTGTGTTTCATGCGATAATTCAGAATTCAATATATATATATATATATATATATATATATATATATATATATATATATATATATATATATATATATATATATATATATACATATATATACAGCGACAAAGTATAATATATATATATATATATATATATATATATATATATATATATATATATATATATATATATATCATTGGTGTTACCGGACTCCGCCTGCATGTAGCTACGCAGTGAAAGGTCACGTTCTACTCACTCCAAAGGAGTCATCGTTTCCCACTTCTTGCTAGGAGCGCAACCCTGAACCCTCTCGAGTGTTTGTGCGTCTGTTTGTTACTCATTCGCCGCTGAACAGCAGCAGCCAGAGGCCCTTCCCAGGTCGTCACAGGTCACTTTTCATACGCCTTATTGATTATGGTCACTTCACTGAATTCATTCACAACAGGCAACACTTTCAGCTCAAGGGTGTGTGGTACGGTGTAAAGGGTTTGGGAGAGTGGCAAAACATAAGCGAGGAACAGGGAGAGCCAATAAGCATCAGGGGGTGTGAGGAGCATGTTGCTATAAGAGGTGTGGGATCCACATCGCTCGCATGCGCTGAAAGGTGAAAATAATCGGAAACGTTTGCAGTGGTGTTCGTATGGCCTGAAAAGTGTTCAGGTGTGTACAGAAGTGCTTAGATGTACTTTGAATTAAAGATACGGTACGTAATGTTATGGAACGTACTGTACAAGATACAAAAGATGAAAATGTACAAAATATGGCCAAGTGTCGGAAAAATATTTAGAGACGTTCGGTACTGGTGGCTTTTGGGGGGTAAGGGGAATATCTTAGAAGTGTTCAAGTATTTTTTCCTTTTCTTTTCTCTGGGTAATAACCTTTTCAGTCCTGAATACTAAGTTATTAAGAATATAGCACGAGGTTAAGGGTCCGGAACGGTACTGTAGCGTATATATATATATATATATATATATATATATATATATATATATATATATATATATTCCTCCGGTGGAGCAATTATATGGCATATGTTCCCTGAAGTCTCACAGTTGCTTGGTCGTGGGGGGGGGGGTCTCTTGAGATGCCTAGTCTTATTTTCCAGAGAGGTCATTCTCCCTTCTTATCTACTCTTCATCGACCCGCATCACCCAGTCAGAAATGACAAATACATACATACGAATAAAAGAATATAAAAAAAGTATGTGTGACATAAAATCTATATCGAGATTACGAGTGAGATACCCGCCGTTGGCCCAGATGGCGATATCCGGCACGTCATATCCCTCCCCCCCTCCCCCAGTGTAAATACGGCGGTTTAAGGACAGGTGTTCGCTGGTCCCGCTTATCAAGGCTTTTCTGTTACTTTTCTGCCTTTCTTCCCTCTCTAGATGTACCTCCATTTGTACTCCTCATTTTGACTTGGAAGTGGTACCGACAGTTTGCCTGAATTTTTTAGGAACGCAAAGTAAAGACATTTGAGAAGGGGGACTTTTTCCATTGTATTATTTTGTGTGTGTGTAAACCATGGAAAGCTGTGTAGGTATGTATATTTGTGTGTGTGGACGTGTGTATGTACAATGTGTATGGGGTGGGTTGGGCCATTTCTTTCGTCTGTTTCCTTCCGCTACCTCGCAAACGCGGGAGACAGCGACAAAGTATAAAAAAAAAAAAAAAAAAAAAAAATATATATATATATATATATATATATATATATATATATATGTTTTTTCTTTTCATGATTTATGTGTATGATTGTAATTACAGATTGCAGCTTTCGTAACGGTAATTGTGTGACGCAGACTGGGGAAAGGGTGGCAGAAGACATGCAGAATAAACCCTCATGTTGAAGACCCGGAAAACATAGACATACAGACGCAAGTCATCCTAATTCACAGACCCACAGAACAGACGAACCTGTAAACAAAACAGCCTAAGACAATCCATCGCCTGGGACCTTCCTCAGTAATATATGTCCCAGGCCTGACCATTAGCATACGCCGTGTCAGAGGTCGCGCCCTCTGCCCATCCTCAAGCCGCCTGTGGCCCGCGCCCTGTGTGTACACAAGGGCGTATGGAGTGGGCTGGGTGACGTGGCAACTTAGTTCCTCCGTGCGTATTGTTTAAAGTAGGTTGGTTTATGTATACATGTATACCTATAGGATTTAATATATAACCTGTGTCTTTTATAGTAGGGGTGTATGTATACATATGCATACCGACGGCATTCAAGACATTCTATGGATCTAAAGGTTTGAATGCATAATACATGGGTATGAATACAAGCGAAGTTACGCACAGTATGTATGGATGTATGCATAGGTTGGGTTGCCACATATATACATTAGGGGGAGTGTATATACAGAACGACGAACATATTTATATTGGGCGGGTAGATGTTTTTTCAATGATAGTGGTATACACACACACACACACACACACACACACACACACACACACACACACACACAGAAGGGGTGGGGGTGTATATATATTAAGCAGCTATGCCATTCTGGACATTGAGTGTAATGTATATACTTTTCAGTGTATGAATACAAAGGATAGGTGTGTGTGTGTGTGTGTGTGTGTGTGTGTGTGTGTGTGTGTGTGTGTGTGGAGTCTTGTATTACTCAGAATAAATTAAGTGTAGTTTATTTGTGAGGGGAATCGTAAATTGAAGAATTATTTGAAAACTATATAGGTACATATAGCGGAACAACTAGGCGTGCTAATCGTTAAAAATTTTGGACTTGTAAACACTAGATTAGCCAAAAATCTTTAGACATTCTTAATTATTCAAAAGCCTGAGTCTTAGTGGTAACACACACACAGACACACACGTCTAGGCGATGAGGCGTGGAAAATAATTAGTTCTGGAGGGCCTAGCACGCGCCATTATTGGATCAATTTGCATACATTAGGCCATTTGTGGATGACAAGGTGATGGATGAAGGCCCACACCCGCAGTAGGCCTACGTACGCTTCCCCACCCCCGGGAACACATATCGCACTGTACGTTTAAGAATTATTTTCCGACACGACACGGACAAAAAGAATCAGACATGAGAAGGGAAAGAATCCCAAATTTTAAGATGTGTAAGCAAAGAAACAGACGTTGCAACAGTGGCCCATCCTATCATATAAACCGGCTGATCTAACTGATCAAGTCTCACATAACGTACACCACGGACCTTGGCTGATACATATATATATACCTTCTGTTGCACTGTCCATCTGTACCACACATATGATTATGACCTAAGGATACGACTACTACTGTCCACCAGCAGATAACCTCGTCATGTACCATTGGGTTTCTCGGTGTCAGCCCCAGCGAATATTTCTCCGGTTAACTTCACGCTACGCCATCATTTTCACTACAAAACACGCAAAGTGACTTAATTAAACCATGTGTCAAAGGCTCATAATCTACTACCTTTAATTATTGGGTCATTAAGTGTTATTATCGGGTTTATGACCGAGATTCCAAGGCCATTAGCAAGTGGTTGAAATAAGTGCCTCAAAATGATTGGTGAAAATTAGGGGTCGGTGAACATGTTTGGCGCGGAGCGTACTCGCGTTCACGCACTAAGCTGAATAATTTACCAAAGTTTTTTTTTCGTCAATAAAGACAGAGGCTTAGAAATGACGCGTGACAGTACGGAAAAGTATAGAATTCAGAAAGTTTTGAAAATGATATAACTCAAAAGGCATGAAAGACTTTGAAAGAAATTCCGTAGTCATCAGTTCCAAGGCAAATTAATTTTGAATGTTGTATTATTCGTCATAAAACATGTAACATGATTAATATGATATTCCTCAACGTTTGTGACTGGCAGTGGAATTCCATTCAATCTGGTTTTATTTCTTTGTTTGCGTAATTTTGGCTGTACATGAAGTAGGGCATCATGATGCATTTCAGAGTGGTTGCATCCATGTTTGTCTTTGTATAGTTAATATTGTTTCTCTTGATTTGTACAAGTTTCTCTGTTGTTGTAGAAGTGTTATCTCTGTTGAACAGGAGGCGAAATGATCGGCTGTCTTATCTCTTGACACACACACACACACACACACACACACACACACACACACACACACACACACACACACACCAGCTGTTGGCCTTCTCTGGCCTGCTTGTCACTACACATTAACAGGCCATTAAACTCTTCACGATAGTGAGTGGTGGCACATTGATCACCCAGCCATCAGTCTAAAGCATCTCTCTCTCTCTCTCTCTCTCTCTCTCTCTCTCTCTCTCTCTCTCTCTCTCTCTCTCTCTCTCTCTCTCTCTCTCTCACACGCACACACACGATTAAAATGTAATATTCATAATTAAAGTTTGCTTTCCCCAGGATGCCACTTGTACTGCTTTCGGTAAAGCTGCAGGTCATATTTGAGTGTGTGTGTGTGTGTGTGTGTGTGTGTGTGGAGTGAGGGTGGGGAGGGGGGACGCCTTCCCCTATAACTAAAGTGTTGAGAAACTGAGCGGTAGTTAACAGGAACACAAGTCTATACCCAAAAACATGAAGTTGAAAACATCTTTCGAACGTTCAAGTTTTCAACCCTTGTTCCATTTTCCCCAAAGTATATCCACAAACTATACATGAATAGATTATTGTCTCAGACACAGAAACACATAAAACTTCTTTTTACATCCATGACACAAAGAAAGAATCGTTTTACAGTCATATATTAATAGAATTCACCAGCCACACCATCAGATTTTCTTGCATAAGTTTATTAGCATAAACTTATAACTAAAAAAAAAAGACAAATTTTTTCATGCATTAGATATTTGCAAGAAACTGAACATCATTAAGGCATAGAATTGCACAACAGACGTTTGGGTAAAAAGATGACTTACGTAATACTGATGTTAACAAGGCAACCCCTGGACTGTTGTCCATATTTCCTTGTGGACGCCAGACAAGATGAGTGAGTACCTAAATAACGTCTCTTGTGTATTATTTAGTGTCATCATAACTCGTAATGACCTCGCCTAAACATGTCTAAAAGTAACATTTACCTTAAGTAATATTTACCTTGAATTATATGCACTAGGATACATCCAAGTATTCTGTCGATGTTCGATATTGATCATTCTTGAAACGTGGTCCATACGTGTTTAATACAAGGTTTTTCACCTTTGTCTTTCATCAGTGCAGGAGACCAGTCCTTTCTGAGGGTGTTCGTCGCCACTATCACACCTGCAGGTGGCCAGGCAGTACCACCACCACCACCAGCAGTCCAGCAGCTTCTCAGTATCATCCTCCACCTCACTCAAGACGGTTAGTCGCTCACATCACATCACGTGATCAGGTTAGCCACACCAGACCAGCAGGCTACCAGACGTTCAAGCTCATACATAGGTATACTTGTGTATTTTCAGATATATGAGACGGGTGTAACGTTCGTAGATATTTTTCATTTGTACTCATTCTTTTGTTGGGTTGGTGTTATTGGCAATGCCTGGGTCCTTTGAAAGACTAGTTCGTCTTCTTGTGATAAAGTACCACTCTTGGCCTGAACTGGTTCCATCCAGTGTATTAAATATGTCTCAGTGTGAGCTGTCATTTGGAGAGAGTCACGCGAGTTAACTTTCTACAAACAGCAGTTTCTGGAAAGTACCTTTTTTAAGCATTATACAAAATAAATCCCTCGTAATGAAATGATTCGACACACAACCGGATACAGTAAATATCATGACATCGCATATATATATATATATATATATATATATATATATATATATATATATATATATATATATATATATATATATCCCAGATCTGTAACGTTTATTGCACAACCCTCAGCAGCAAGTCATCAAATATGCACTGGTTAAAACATTTTGCTCACGTCACCCGTACCCTAGCGAGGGCTCATTTGCATATCACACAGATAAACCCCCTTCGCTCCTTCCAATGTTGACTTGGAAATAAGTAAATAATACGATATGGACACTAGCGCCATCGTCGGAAGCCGTAAATTACGGTCGGCATTTACCGTTAATTACACCCCGCGGACAGGAACGAGGCTTTGAATAACTAGGAGGAGCGGGAGTATGGCCCTGTGTAGGTGGGCCCCAGCACCTCTCACCTGCCACCACCTCACTCACCAGTGACACCTGGCCGTCATGACCACGTGCTACACTCGGTCAGAAAAGAGATACAAGCAATAACAGAGCGAGCCCGAGCGTACAATATTGGATGTACCCTGACGTGTACAAACATAAATCAAGGGGAAAAATTTTTTTTTTTAATTTAATTTCCAGATCAACTTAGTTATTAAATGTACTGGGTTAATAAATCTATTTATATATGTATTTACCCCAACGTCTCTCTCTGAAACGGTCCGGGCTTTACCCAGGACGCTTCTCCTGGGGATATCTTAAGCTCAAAGTCTACGCTGCAATCAGTAGCAGGATCAGGATGGACTCTCTTGAGGAGAAATGTTCTTCCACGACACTGTACTCTGTTTCAACTGATGCTACCTCACCAGTTTCGGGGCCTGAACGCGCAGGAGGGTGAAAGTCATGCACTGGATAGAGTGACATGGAACGATGTGGTATACTGGGGTCGACGCTCTGTCACTGGACTAAACTAGGGCATGTGAAGCGTCCGGGGTAAACCATGGAATGGCCTGTGATGCCTGCATGTGGATAGGGAGCTGTGGTTTCGGTGCATTACACATGGCAGCTAGAGAATGGATGTGATTGGATGAAGGCTTTCTTCGTCTGTTCCAGGCGCAACTCGTTAACGCGGGCAACGGCGATCAGACCAAAACTGTCGCTTTGAGGTAATCAGAACACACGGTCGACATCATAGCCTCCTCAAGATGGTTCGACCTCTGACCTGGCCAATAAGGATCAGCAGATTGTTAGTCCAGGCCATCATACACGAGGATTGTACCGCCTTACCCGAGGGTCGTTACCTCGCGCTCCAGTGGTAGATTAATGGCTTGCAGTAGTTAGAGATATCAAGACAGGATACGTAACATAAATTACTGTGAATCACAGTGAGCGGTTGGTTATTTGGGGCTATAGGCCTAATTGCCTGCCAGGGTCGTTAAGGCCGGCCAGATAATGGACCAAAAGTTGTAAAATCTAGATCATCTTCAGGTGTTCAGTATAGATTTAAGACCATGGTGCTCTCTCTCTCTCTCTCTCTCTCTCTCTCTCTCTCTCTCTCTCTCTCTCTCTCTCTCTCTCTCTCTCTCTCTCTCTCTCTCTCCATATATAGCCTATCCTCAGTGACTCAAATAGTTCCTTCAACTAACGTTACGTTACGTCGGAAGAAAGTCTTGCAACATCGTACTAGACTATGATAATGTGTACTTTTCAAGATTAGTATCCAGAGAGAGAGAGAGAGAGAGAGAGAGAGAGAGAGAGAGAGAGAGAGAGAGAGAGAATGTGAACTTGCAGACTGCAATACGTCGTCCACTTGATTTACTTCATGTGCTTCTCCATCCGATTCTCCCAGGCAATTTACACAGTTCCCAGACATCCGTCATTCCAGCCGTGTGGTCGTCGTGTGACGTGCACGAGTGACGTCAGCGTCTGTCAAGCGTACTTGGGTAACGCTGGCGGTGGAATACCCGGCTGTTTAGAATAAGAAAAAAAAAAACGCCATTTAAAGTATCATGGCTAATTAGATGGAGCTGGGAAAGGTAGCTTGATATCCCCTGGGGTCACACACACATACTCCGGCCTGGTAATATTTTTGGCGGGTGAGGTTGTTTACACTTCTTTTTTCGGAGGATGAGTTGGTACATGGCGGGATATGGCCGCTAAGCTAGGTCATACATGACATTGACGCATATTACTGGCTCATGACCTGATTTCCTAATACATTCGCTGGTGACGGGTGTTTAAACAACTACATAAAGAAAAAAAAGCGAGAATTATGGCGGGAAAAAAATCTTTGTTCACGTCTTGGTCTTAGATACATGGGTTGCACTGGCTTACGAGTTAGTGTTTGCGGGAAATTGCGACCCACACATACTCCGGCCACCTGAGGACTGCGGTGGGATATGAACACTTCCACCAAGTTCGCTTGATGATTTTATGGCGGGAAAAATATAACAAGCAATCGCATCACACCTGTTTCCGTCTGGCGTTCTACCACAGTATCTCCCATCCATGGAGGTGACGCTCTGTGCTGACGAGAGGAATTACTCTGCATAAATGTGGTGAAATCAACACATGCAATATGTGTCTCAGAACGTGATATGCTTCTCGATATTTTGTATCGTACTAATGTTATGATGTTGATACAGCTGTGGATGGGAGTCGTGCCTGTTGTACTTTAGTGGTTGTTGATGTGACGGTGTTTGCATTGTAATGTTGTGGGACGTCGTTTTGTCTAGTTATGATCGATGGTCAAAGTTATGGTTGTGTGGTGGTGATAGTGATGGTTTTTAAGGGACTAGTTGTCATAACGAGGGTTGTTAAGGTCCTATGGTTGTTATAGTGATGCTTGTTAATGTACTAGCTAATACAGTGATGGTTTTTAAGGTGTAAGTTGTTCTTATAGGGATGGTTGTTAAGGTGGTAGTGGTTGTTATAGCGATGGTTGGTTTTTAGAACGTTGGATGTTAATGTGATTATGGTTATTATGGGGATAATTGTTGTTGTGATGATGGTTATGACGATTTATGATGGTTGTTCAGGGAAACATTAACTAATCAGGGAACAACTTCATTATGTAATGGCTCGTGTGACTTTAGGGACCCTAAATCTGATCATGTATGATGAAGGTTGTAATCCCCGTGGATTAGTTGTAGCCTCACGCGTTGTAATCCAGACTCAAACAGGATTTAACTCCGTTAGATTATCGGGATTCATCCGGACTTTGTGGTGCTCAGTAATCAGGATTTAGCATAGGATTAGCTATGTGTGGCGAGGGGGTATGGTGGTGTGGTGTGGTGTGGTGAAGGGTGTATGGAGAGGGGAGGACGCGTCCAGTACTTTATCCACTGTAGAGGCTGGGCCGCTCCACCACGTGTGAGACATCTGCTGTCTTGCTACTTATCGCTTAATGGCTACGGGGCGTGAGGTGGTGGACAGACACACACACACACACACACACGGACGGACGGACGGAGCCACAGACGAACGAAAGGCAAGGAAAGAGACTGAAAGATATGCACGGGTGGAGGGACTGGAGGGCGGTTCATGGGTGTCAGTTTTCGAGACCGTTGACTCGGAAAGTTGATAAAAGTGGAAGCGAAGCAAGAAGGGAGTTGACTTTATGTTGCGTCCCCTAGAGGACAGAAGGAATCAGAGATGTAGTCACAAAATAACATTTTATAGCGAATGTTATGAAGGAAAATGTATTTCCATAAGCCAGAGTACTTATTCATATATATATATATATATATATATATATATATATATATATATATATATATATATATATATATATATATATATATATATAAAACTGCTGATCTGTACCGAAAAATATCCTATTGTATTATAGTGCCTTTATCTAAGATAATCCATAAATCATAGATTATGATTTCTTTTTCCCCCGCCATTGATGCATCATCCTGTCTGACTTGAACTGATACAACTGTTTATTTCACGGTATCGAAGGGTTGGCGTGGGATGGGACGAGATTCCCTTCTCGGCTCCATCACTCTCCTGGGGGTCGGGTCCTGCTGGGGGGCCCAGGTAACAGCTGGAGATAACAGTTCGTGTGTTACCGGTGTCACGCGTTACTGACTCTTCACACGTGCCCTCTCTCTCTCTCTCTCTCTCTCTCTCTCTCTCTCTCTCTCTCTCTCTCTCTCTCTCTCTCTCTCTCTCTCTCTCTCCTTCGTAACACCACCTCCCCCGTCACAACATCTGCCCACCACATAACCACCTTATGACATTTGAGAGCCATCATTATGACACCAGTTACCCATCTCATGACACCACATACCATCCGTTTCATGACACCTGGTCCCCACCACATACCTGCCGCATACCATCTGAAACACGCCATGCACCATATACCCTCCTGATGACACCACATACCCGCCTCATGACACCACGCAACACCTGATAACCACCTCATGATACCACGCAACACCTGATAACCATCTCATGACACCACGCAACACCTGATAACCATCTCATGACACCACGCAACACCTGATAACCACTTCGTGACACCACGCAACACCTGATAACCATCTCATGACACCACGCAACACCTGATAACCACCTCATGACACCACGCAACACCTGATAACCATCTCATGACACCACGCAACACCTGATAACCACCTCGTGACACCACGCAACACCTGATAACCGCCTCGTGACACCACGCAACACCTGATAACCACCTCATGACACCTCGCAACACCTGACAACCACCTCATGACACCACGCAACACCTGATAACCACCTCATGACACCACGCAACACCTGATAACCACCTCATGACACCAAATACCCATCTCTTCCTCTGCCTCACACATCTACTCCCTCCATGGACCTCCTCAGTACGCACACACACACATACACACACACACACACACACACACACACACACACACACACTGCAATAATCCAGATCAACATTCAGATTACGGATTACAAATGTCCGCCTGGACCTGACGCCAGCTGGTAAATCTCCCCCCACAACACACACACACACACACACACACACACACACACACACACACATACGGGGGCCACGACACGTGCCTGTCCGTGCGGACGAACAGTAAGGACGGCGGGAGGGTAATTGGCTTTTGACGAGATGGTGAGTGTGATAGTCAATCCCCCTCACGTGGACCCTTCCGCTACCCTCGTGAGGGGAGATGGAGAGGCTAGTTGAGGGGAGAGGATGGGGTAGTTGAGGGAGAGGATGGGGTAGTTGAAAGGATAGGATGAGGGTAGTTAAGGGGAGAGGATTGGGGTAGTTGAAGGGAGAGGATGGGGTAGTTGAAAGGATAGGATGAGGGTAGTTAAGGGGAGAGGATTGGGGTAGTTGAAGGGAGATGATGGGGTAGTTGAAAGGATAGGATGAGGGTAGTTAAGGGTAGAGGATGGGCTAGTTAAAGGGAGATGATGGGGTTGTTTGAAAGGATAGGATGAGGGTAGTTAAGGGGAGAGGATTGGGGTAGTTGAAGGGAGATGATGGGGTAGTTGAAAGGATAGGATGAGGGTAGTTAAGGGGAGAGGATTGGGGTAGTTGAAGGGAGATGATGGGGTAGTTGAAAGGATAGGATGAGGGTAGTTAAGGGTAGAGGATGGGCTAGTTAAAGGGAGATGATGGGGTTGTTTGAAAGGATAGGATGAGGGTAGTTAAGGGGAGAGGATTGGGGTAGTTGAAGGGAGATGATGGGGTAGTTGAAAGGATAGGATGAGGGTAGTTAAGGGTAGAGGATGGGCTAGTTAAAGGGAGATGATGGGGTTGTTTGAAAGGATAGGATGAGGGTGGTTAAGGGGAGAGGATGGGATAGTTGAAGGGAGAGGAAGGGGTAGCTGATGGGGTAGATCAGGAAATGTTTGATAGGGTGATTTTAGTTATGTGCGTGAAGAGAAGGGAAAGGTTGAGAGGAAAGTTGAGGGCAAATAACATCCTATGAGGGAAAAGTGTGAGGTGAGAGAGAGACATGAGGGAGAGAAAAAACGGGAAGTGAGGGAGATTATGAGGGAAGTGAAAGTGTATGAGAGGGTGAACAAAATATGAGGACGGAGGATAGAAAAAATATATAAGGGAGGGAGAAAAATATGTGGAGAAAAGCATAAGGATGGAGAGAAGTTTGAGGGAAGAAGATGAGGAAGTATATCATTAAAGAGGAACAAAATGTGAGACGAAAGAATAAATGAGGCGCGAAAAGAAAATTGTGGGGTTATGGGAAATTCTGTTTTTTGTGAGTATTTTCTCATAGCCCCTGTTACAGTGGTGGTGGCGGGCCACTGCCTTATCATAGCGGGAAGGGTCGCTGTCTTATCGCAGTGGTGAGGTGTATTGTCCTATCGTAGTGGGGAGGAGCATTTAGATTAATGGAGCTGTGGGAAGATTATCGCAAAACAAACGCCATGACAGGAGGCGAGGCTGCTATGCTCGGGAGTTGAGATTGTGATCACCAGCTGGGCTCCCCCTCTGGTGTAAACAACACACACACACACACACACACACACACACACACACACACACACACATCGGAGGAGGAGGAGGTTCCTCGGAATGGGTTGTGTGGTCGCCTGAGGTGTGGCCAGGCGCCTCTCCGTCCTGGAAACCATTTGTCTTCTTGATCTTCGTTGAGCGACCGGCCTGGCGGGTCGGACTCGTGCTTGAGTGTGTGTTGTGCGGGCGATGCGTTACGTCCAGTCACACACAACAAGATATTGCAACGCACTGATGTCCACCAGAAAGTCAGCCGAGGCTGCCTTGATAGATCAGGATACTCTGAAAACTATGAGGGTAGACCGAGATAAATCCAGAGTGAAATTATAAAGTGGAGTCTAGTTCGAGGAGGAAAAAAAAAAAAAAAGAATCGCCAGCATCACTAGAATAAAGAGAAAAACTCTAAACTTCTCCAGTTTTCGTTGTCTTTTGTCTTGTGAATTAGATCAAGAAGGAACCTCAGTAGAAAACATTCTGAATATATAAAAATATAGGAAAAAATAGTTGTTTTCATTCAAGGATATGATATATATATATATATATATATATATATATATATATATATATATATATATATATATATATATATATATATATATATATGGTACATACGTGCATACCATACACCACATAAGATAGCAGATGGGAGACGACGCTATTCCGAAGGCTGGGACGTACTCATGTATGTGAGCGTCGTACACATGGGCGGGGCGTCGGGGTGGATCTTGTGTTCGGCGGGGATGCTGTTGCATCGACCTTGTCATCTGTGGCGAAATCTTATTGTTTTTCTCCGACTTATTCTGATATGGAGCACCATGTTCTCATTTTGACAGTTTAATGTATTTTTCTTATACTTTTTTCAATGTATATATATTTTTTTTTCCAAACTATTCGCCATTTCCCGCGGTAGCGAGGTAGCGTTAAGAACAGAGGACTGGGCCTTTGAGGGAACATCCTCACTTGGCCCCCTTCTCTGTTCCTTCTTTTGGAAAATTAAGAAAAAAAAACGAGAGGGAAGGATTTCCAGCCCCTCGCTCCCTCCCCTTTTAGTCGCCTTCTACGACACGCAGGGAATACGTGGGAAGTATTCTTTATCCCCTGTCCCCAGGGATAATATATATATATATGGAAGTAAGGGGAGTGGGGGAGGAATGGGAGGTATTTAGGGAATCAGTGATAGAGTGCGCAAAAGATGCTTGTGGCATGAGAAGCGTCGGAGGTGGGTTGATCAGAAAGGGTAGTGAGTGGTGGGATGAAAAAGTAAGATTATTAGTGAAAGAGAAGAGAGAGGCATTTGGACGATTTTGCAGGGAAAAAATGCAATTGAGTGGGAGATGTATAAAAGAAAGAGACAGGAGGTCAAGAGAAAGGTGCAAGAGGTGAAAAAGAGGGCAAATGAGAGTTGGGGTGAGAGTATCATTAAATTTTAGGGAGATGGTATTGCAGTGGAATTTATTAAAAAAGGGGGTGACTGTATTGTTGACTGGTTGGTAAGGTTATTTAATGTATGTATGACTCATGGTGAGGTGCCTGAGGATTGGCGGAATGCGTGCATAGTGCCATTGTACAAAGGCAAAGGGGATAAGAGTGAGTGCTCAAATTACAGAGGTATAAGTTTGTTGAGTATTCCTGGTAAATTATATGGGAGGGTATTGATTGAGAGGGTGAAGGCATGTACAGAGCATCAGATTGGGGAAGAGCAGTGTGGTTTCAGAAGTGGTAGAGGATGTGTGGATCAGGTGTTTGCTTTGAAGAATGTATGTGAGAAATACTTAGAAAAGCAAATGGATTTGTATGTAGCATTTATGGATCTGGAGAAGGCATATGATAGAGTTGATAGAGATGCTCTGTGGAAGGTATTAAGAATATATGGTGTGGGAGGCAAGTTGTTAGAAGCAGTGAAAAGTTTCTATCGAGGATGTAAGGCATGTGTACGTGTAGGAAGAGAGGAAAGTGATTGGTTCTCAGTGAATGTAGGTTTGCGGCAGGGGTGTGTGATGTCTCCATGGTTGTTTAATTTGTTTATGGATGGGGTTGTAAGGGAGGTAAATGCAAGAGTCCTGGAAAGAGGGGCAAGTATGAAGTCTGTTGGGGATGAGAGAGCTTGGGAAGTGAGTCAGTTGTTGTTCGCTGATGATACAGCGCTGGTGGCTGATTCATGTGAGAAACTGCAGAAGCTGGTGACTGAGTTTGGTAAAGTGTGTGGAAGAAGAAAGTTGAGAGTAAATGTGAATAAGAGCAAGGTTATTAGGTACAGTAGGGGTGAGGGTCAAGTCAATTGGGAGGTGAGTTTGAATGGAGAAAAACTGGAGGAAGTGAAGTGTTTTAGATATCTGGGAGTGGATCTGTCAGCGGATGGAACCATGGAAGCGGAAGTGGATCATAGGGTGGGGGAGGGGGCGAAAATTTTGGGAGCCTTGAAAAATGTGTGGAAGTCGAGAACATTATCTCGGAAAGCGAAAATGGGTATGTTTGAGGGAATAGTGGTTCCAACAATGTTGTATGGTTGCGAGGCGTGGGCTATGGATAGAGATGTGCGCAGGAGGATGGATGTGCTGGAAATGAGATGTTTGAGGACAATGTGTGGTGTGAGGTGGTTTGATCGAGTAAGTAACGTAAGGGTAAGAGAGATGTGTGGAAATAAAAAGAGCGTGGTTGAGAGAGCAGAAGAGGGTGTTTTGAAATGGTTTGGGCACATGGAGAGAATGAGTGAGGAGAGATTGACCAAGAGGATATATGTGTCGGAGGTGGAGGGAACGAGGAGAAGAGGGAGACCAAATTGGAGGTGGAAAGATGGAGTGAAAAAGATTTTGTGTGATCGGGGCCTGAACATGCAGGAGGGTGAAAGGAGGGCAAGGAATAGAGTGAATTGGAGTCATGTGGTATACAGGGGTTGACGTGCTGTCAGTGGATTGAATCAAGGCATGTGAAGCGTCTGGGGTAAACCATGGAAAGCTGTGTAGGTATGTATATTTGCGTGTGTGGACGTGTGTATGTACATGTGTATGGGGGGGGGGTTGGGCCATTTCTTTCGTCTGTTTCCTTGCGCTACCTCGCAAACGCGGGAGACAGCGACAAAGTATAAAAAAAAAAAAAAAAAAAAAAAAAAAAAAAATATATATATATATATATATATATATATATATATATATATATATATATATATATATATATATATTTTTTTTTTTTTTTTAACTATACATTGTTTATGTATATGAAGTCTTAAAGATTACGCATTATGTGTATTAAATTTTGTAATCTTTTCCCCAAAATGATTTATATTTAAGTAAAACAATGATCATTATGACACATTATGGACCCATCTTCAGCCATAAATCTATCCCCTTGGATAGTAAGCTTCAATAATTTAAGATTATATTTACCCCAGCCATGCCTGTGTTTAGGGCCTGCGTTCAGAACGGGCGTGAGGTCAGAGGTGCAGGTGGGCCAAGGTAGGGAAGAGTGGGGGTGACGCCCACCATATGGCGAGCAGCAGAGGACATGACCACGCCTACGTGGCTCACTGTCCACCACGCCCCACCAACCCGCCCCGCCACGCTCGTTTTCTGTGGCTTTCATTACCAGTCAATATGATCTTTGTTTCCGTTATATATATATATATATATATATATATATATATATATATATATATATATATATATATATATATTCCAATGAACGATATGACATTCGACTCGTATATTTCATTTTGGTGTTTTTTTTTTAAGAATTGTCAGGAATAATTCTTATCAGAAAATGATCGTTTAAAAGTCTGTTGCCTATGTTACAAATTAAGAACGGGTGAATTTCCGTGCATATATTTACGATTGTAACTTCAAAGCCAATAGCATGTTTAATAGATAGTAGATCATCAGATTTGTGAAAAAAGATATGAGATAAGGCTTTTATGGGGTCCTTATCAGGCATAGGAGGGAGAAAGGTCACAATGGATGGGAAAGGAGGTTTTCCCTAACATTTAATGAAAAATAAATCAGTCTCTCCTTCTCCTCTTTTGTTGCTATGTATGGAAGTGCTTTTTGTGGTGGCCAGGGTGTGGGTGGTTAAGGCTGTAGGTGTATTCGTGTGTATCTTTGTATAGGATTGTGTTGTGATCGTGTGTGTGCGTGTGTGTTTATAGGTATGTGTGCGTGTTTGTGTTTGTTTACGTGAGATTGTTTATTAATTGTTGAGATATCTGGTTATCGTAACTAAATAACACATACAAAGAGTTCAGTCCATCAGAATGAAGGATCAAACCGTCTTGCTCTGGTATCATAGCGTCTATATTAAACGTCAAATTGACTATGTAGTATGAAATTTTCAGTCATATCTCTCACTGAGGTGCTCCATGATGATGTAGTGGTCATGTGATGATGGCGCTTCGATGGTGAGTCGGTTTTGCTGTGGCCCTTTTATATTGACTGTGGTGACGTTGCTGTGGCTTTTAGTGGTGACTATGGGTGACGTTGCTGTGGCCTTTGGTGGTGACTGTGGTGACGTTGCTGTGGTTTTTTGGTGGTGTTGGCGATGGTTTTCTGGACGTACCGTGGTGCTTTTCTGGTAGAGGTGTGACGGTGGGGCCTGGACAGGGCGCAGGGGGGTGTGGGTGTGTGGTGATAAGGCCATCAGTGTCACAGTCCCCCGGGGTCGGTAGGTGTGGTAGGTGGAGGCGCAGCCATAGAGGGCGTAAGTGACGCCCCTTCTCCCTATTTGATGGTTTTTCTATACCAATGGGAGAGGGAGGGAGGGAGACTAACCCGGCGAACAAAAAGTAAGACAGGGAGATTAGTTATCCAGTCTGAAAAGAAAAATAAGAGAAAAACAGTCAGGGGAAAAAATAGAATTTTACCATTTTAGCTCCGCATCGCTGTTAGCTTTGGATATTGTTTTTTCTCCACCTTTAGTGTAGTATTTAGAGAATATTGGGGTAAACCATGGAAAGATGTGTGGGTCCTGGATGTAGATAGGGCGCTGTGGTTTCATTACACATGACAGTAGTGAGGGCTGTGCATATCAGAAATAAAGATGTTGGGTTAAGGTGAAAATAGTTACCTGCAGAAAATTAACACAACCTACGGAAATCTCACCTTTTGTTCTGTATGACAGATGAAGTACTCGAATAAAGTACTCGAACATATAATTCTCTGACTGGGGTTCATATACATGGCCGCTGGCTGTGGTGAAATATTAAGACATCAGTGTTGCCAGGAAGGTTAGGTGAGGTTTTTAGGGGTTTCGTTGATTGTTTTTTAAAGGTATTATCTACCTTTGCTTGAACTAACTCCTCATTTTCACTCATGGTCATGTGCAGCTGAGCTAGACTTTTAACAACTTAAGTAGAGGAAAACATGCAGCCGAACGGAAACAGACATGAAAACCAGAGACAGAACAGTCAACACTTGAGACACAGGAGAAGACACAATAACACCGGGAGAAAATGGGTCGCTGGGGAGGGCAGACCAAATAACCCCCCTAAAGAAATAATGGTCTTCCCGGTAGAGGTTGGGGAGCTGTGGGTGGTGGTAGGGAGCTGTAAGTGCTGGTGGTGGTGATGGTGAGCTGTGAGTGGTGGTGGTGATGGGGTGCTGTGAATGGTGGTATTGATGGGGTGCTGTGAGTGGTGGTGGTGATGGGATGCTGTGAATGGTGTTGATGGGGTGCTGTGAGTTGTGGTGGTGATGGGATGCTGTGAGTGGCGATGGTGATGGGGAGTTGTGAGTGTTGGTGGTGATGGGGAGCTGTGAGTGGTGGCGGTAATGGGGTGCTGAGTGGTGATGGGGTGCTGTGCGTGGTGGTGGTGGTAGGCAGGGGAGGCCAGCTCCCTGGGTGGAGTCCACACCCTCAACTACGGGACCTTGGGTGGAGTGTATGTGAAGGGGGGGGGGGGGGAGAGGGAGGGGTCATCCATCCTCTTCCTACCCTCGACCATGGTGTACTTCACCTCTCTCTCTCTCTCTCTCTCTCTCTCTCTCTCTCTCTCTCTCTCTCTCTCTCTCTCTCTCTCTCTCTCTCTCTCTCTCTCTCTCTCTCTCTCTCTCTCACCTCAGGGGACCCCGTCGTGACATCCTAACCTCCGCGTCCCTGAGATCAGGACTTGACTGCCAGGATCCGATCCAGTGGGTAAACAGCGGCCGCATGTGGGTCTGTTCCCGGTGGCTCCTACCGACGCGTCATAATGAGTTGTTCTGCTTTATCGCGAGCGCCTCCTCTCGTGGCTCAGATCACTGAACCTAATAAAAGGTAATCATGGACGTCCAAATATGTGTCACAGCCTACCTATATCCTAGGGACTGAACCTTATACTGTGGAAATCTCTAAAGATTGTAATCCGCAGCTTTATCCATGGGTCTCACTGTTGACACACACACACACACACACACACACACACACACACACACATATATATATATACAAATATATATATATATATATATATATATATATATATATATATATATATATATATATATATATATATACATTGCGTTCGAGGGACTTAACCAAATTTTCTAGATGAAAATATCAGTTGAATTCCATGTGGCACAGGTCTTGACTGAGCATAATATTTAAAAACGAGTTCGAGGTGAACCTTGGTGGTACCATGTGTAGTGTAGATGAAGCATTATGCACGATCCTACTTGGGATTATGGTAGGAAGACATATAAGGCTTGCAAGGATATAGCAGTACGGATGTGGTATACAAATCTAGGACTAGAAAGAAGAGGTAAATAAGAGAAATATATGATTTATAAAACTTTTAAATTTGTTTATGATATACGTGTCTTGACTTCGATTACATCTGCGAGACGGTGGAGGATGGCCTGGCATAGTGGTGGTGGTGGGTCATGCCCACGTACATTCAGACCTCAGGAACCTTTGACCAATGTGTCACCCCCCAGCACCTCGCCCTCCTGAGGTATGCCACGCTAGACGGCCTTGCTTCCCTGCTTGCATGCTTGCCCGCACCTTTCCCAAGCCTCAGCAATGCCAACTGTTGTGCTCAACCAGAGGCCCGGTGTACCGTAGTGCACGGGTTGAGGGAACCCTGCGATACCTGAGTCAAAAAGGAGATACTGAAGTCCACAGAATGTTTGAAATGATACATGATAACACTTCCAAGATTAACGATAGTTTCACGTGAGAGGTCAAACTCGACGACCATCAGGCTTTTGAAGTGTGTTATCAGATCTAATGGTCATAACGGTTATTTAATGATCCACAATCTTTAAGATGTTGATTATCGTAACTGAGACTTGGTGAGTTGAGATTATTTACTTCATTTGGCAAACTTGAGGGTATGTTAAAAATAAAAAGGTAAGCTGAACAATTTAAGAGACTAGAAGATAAAATAGAAAGAGAGGGCGTGAAACAGATGGATGTTATAAGAGTAACTTAGAATGAGTAACAGATGTGTATACGATTTATGAGGTACGTCACGGCTGAACTTGTGTCAAATAATTTTCATTGGAATGGCGATGATGTATTATGTAAACGGGAAGTCAAGCGTCACGCGGGCAGGTTACTAAGTGAAGAGATGTTACCACCAAGAAAGTTCCCACTATTTGTTAAAATCCTGGCCACCAGCACCACAGCCACACCCTCCCTGGGTCGTGAGGAATAATATATTTGAATACAAATGAGGGCCTCCCGCTGGAGAACATGGGTAGAATGTCGACCACCGCTGTACACACACTTCTAGCTGACGGAAGGGAAGGCATATGAATAATTGTTCTTATACACTTGGGGAAAAGCACACACACACACACACATACGGACATTTGACCGTACATGTAGAAATATGTAGAAACGTGCGTAATGAAAGAGTAGTGTTCCCAGCACACCACCCCACAAAGTCGAAGAGAGCGGATGAACATGATATAATAGTTTCAAGAACGAACGAAGAATGTAGAATATACCTGATGGATGATGATGATAATGTGATTAAAGAGCAGGTGGAGAGAGAGAGATTTTTATCTGATGAGATTCTGTTATGAGGCATGGGTAGCAAGTGAGGGAGAGGAGGAGTAAGGAAGAGAGAGCCAGCAGGTGTACAAACACCTTCCACCCTTAAAGTCACAGTCTCGACCCCGCATGTGTAACACACGAGAACGGTATTTTCCCCAGGAAGGACACCAAACCTTGTTACTTAAGAGATCTTATAAGATCATATGGAGATGTTCGGTTGATTAGGATCTTCCCAGTGAAGGCACAAGATGATTAACGTGTTTTCATTCAGTATGAAGGCTATTATAACCCATACGACATTTCCAGCTTCCTCCGTGAAAATGTACGCTGGCAGAATTTACTTTACAGAGCTGAATGGAACAGAATATATAAGATTATACAACTGTTCAGTTTTCACTGTTCATAATGATGAAGCCGTATACCAGGTAAAATGATTGACAGTTGTTATTGATACCCTCGCCAAGTTGAACCTGAGAAGCGATCGAGTTGGGATAACGGTCGGGTTCGGAGCTAGGCTGTAGGTGTCGGACCCACCCGGGGTAAACACTGCTTGCTAATTAGCCTATAACCTGAGGCCTACGGGAAGGAGCAGGGAATCAAGTGGGAGAGTGGAGGATAGTGAGAGATGAAAGAGGATAGGCGAGAGAGAGAGAGAGAGAGAGGAGGATAGAGATGAAGGGGAGTCGGGAAGACGGCTGTTGTGTACGGTTAGGGTAGGTTAGGTTAAGTCATTGAAGGAGAAAAAAAGAAAGATGGAGAAAAATGTTTTGAAATGAGTTTCATGAAGAATAAGTTTATATGAGAGTGAGAATGATGGAATGATAAAGGAGAGGAGAGAAGCAGGAAGAATAGATCATTATGATTAGCTTAGCATGTCTATTTATCAAGCAAGTAGCAAGAACTTTCCTGATTCATAACAGCCTTATTAAACAAAGTCGTGCCGTGAGCCAGATTTAATACAAGAACGTAGTAAACCATTATACAGAATTTTATCATTATTTTGCTGGGTTATCTGAGCCATATCTGCCAGGGTCAATAAGACCGTGATTGTCAGGTTAGGGCCAGTAATCGAGAAATATTGAATGTTTTCAAACGATTGAGATATATCTCTTCGAAAGCCACACTGCCCCCCCCCCCCTCTCTCTCTCTCTCTCTCTCTCTCTCTCTCTCTCTCTCTCTCTCTCTCTCTCTCTCTCTCTCTCTCGGCAATAAATGGTCCTTTTGCAATTCTGTTCTTCAGTTAGATCAGGCGTCCGCAACATTCATGAACTGGTCGGCTAATTTACTACCACGTAATCCGTGCTTGGCCGCAACTGCCGCACGCGGTAATAATCCAGTGTGCCAAAAACTACTTCAGGGGATTAAAGTGTGAAATGAAATGTCACGCATGGAGAACTTTGATGTACATTCAGAAATACCACAAAATCTGGGTTTGCACAGTATGGGATTGGTTTAGAAAAAAAAATGCTATGTAAAGCTGTCATTTTTTTAAATACCAAATTAGGTATAGTAACTGATGGCCAGTAAAAATCATGGCAAGTTTATCATAATACCGTAATAGGATTCTTTCAGAATCATTTGCCCTCGTACCGAGTCTCTCCGTTTTTCGCACATATTTTTCACGTCGACCCAAAATGTAGTTAATCAAATCTCAGCGGGTCAGCTTCTCCAGCTTGCCTGCCGCCGCACAGCACATATTTTGTACATGGTTCTTCCGGACCATTACATACATATTCCTACCCGCATGTGGTAAAAAAAAAAAAAAAGTTCTGTACCCCTGGTATAGAAATGATTCTAAATTTCAAATTGAAATGAATTATTCACCAAGGCATTATGCAAATATGAAGAGTTGTGCGGTTTCTTTTTTCTCCCCCCCCTAACGTCTACCCGTCTTCTTTGAAAACAGAAATTGATGATAATAGATTTACGAAAAGGCTACATGTGTTTTGATGGGAAGAACATTAATAGCACCACCTTCAAGAAGCCAGTCCCTCATATATCGACGGTGTGTGTGTGTGTGTGTGTGTATGTGTCTGTGTCCTGTTTATGGTGTCTAGAGGCAATGCCTATATATATATATATATATATATATATATATATATATATATATATATATATATATATATATATATATATATTTTTTTTTTATTTTTCCAAAGGAAGGAACAGAGAAGGGGGCCAGGTGGGGATGTTCCCTCAGGGGCCCGGTTCTCTGTTCTTAGCGCTGCCTCGCTAACGCGGGAAATGGCGAATAGTTTGAAAGAAAATATATATATATATATATATATATATATATATATATATATATATATATATATATATATATATATATGTATGTATTATCCCTTGGGATAGGGGAGAAAGAATACTTCCCACGTATTCCCTGCGTGTCGTAGAAGGCGACTAAAAGGGAAGGGAGCGGGGAGCTGGAAATCCTCCCCTCTTGTTTTTTTTTGTTTTTCTCAAAGAAGGAACAGAGAAAGGGGCCAGATGAGGATATTCCCTCAAAGGCCCAGTCCTCTGTTCTTAACGCTACCTCGCTAACGCGGGAAATGGCGAATAGTATGAAAGAAAAAAAAAAAAAAAAAAAAAAAAATATATATATATATATATATATATATATATATATATATATATATATATATATATATATATATATATATATATATATATATATATATATATATATATATATATATATGGGGCACGTGGTATGTGACACACGCCCCCACCCACACGGGCGCACCCTTGGACATCTGGTAATCCGCAGGTCAGCCGTGAAATCCGCGGTCAATCGCCTCAGTAATCCCAGGATCCAGGGAAGCAGCTCCCTGTGTAAACATTCTTCCGCCACGGCAACAGAAGTATGCCATCTGTTTCTTTCTCAGTCACTGTTTCCAGCGCTGAATATCAGTTATCTTCTTTGATAAGGGAATTTATATATCAATCTGAGGAATATTCTGCGCGTAAATTGAACACGTCTCATTATCATAATTCAAACCAGTTGTATAGTAATGATTTGTCCTTTTGTCTCAAATGATATATTTTCTGCCGGTGTACAAACACGAGTTCAGAAACACGCTTCTCTTGTTATTGGAATCAGAAGCTAATTTATAAATGTGAATCCCCTTGCATGTTAAGCCAAGAAATTTACATAGGGATTTTGTGGTCGGGAATTTTGATAAAATAAAGAAAAGGTATAGACAAAATGTGATGTAGTTGTTTTATAGTAAGAGAACAGATTTGTGTATTAATGATTTGTTCTTCATAGGTATACACCACCATACACGTCCAGGGAGTATGTTTACTTTTTCAGGAGCGAGTTGGTTACTTGTGGTTTGTCTGGAGAATTTTGCTACTGCAGACAGCAGACTATCTATCAATCTATCTGTGAGATAGATAGATAATTAGTTCTAAAGGTTAGCGGTGTAGGGAAAGAAACAGTTGTCACAACGGACCACCCCTGAGCTGCGAGGGGCCACCACACACGAGTCATATAAGGTTGTGGCTTGACGAGAATCAGATGGTGCACATAATGGCAGAGGCATTTCATATGACATCAAATGTAACTAACTGATAGCATGGGAGTTCTCCAGCTGAAATAGTGGATGATAATGACGCACATATGTAATCTCCCTGAAAAACAAGACGATTGTTTTAGCGTTACCAGCCAGTGATCTCTGTGGAACCTAACCTGACCTAACGCACTGAAGGATGACCTTTTAAAGTTTTCAAAAATATCATGTTTAACATAATGTTAAAATGATTTACACAAGTTTTTGGCAGCCAGTAAAAATCAAAGTAAGTCTGTGCCTAAATTTACGTTTTCTTTAAAAGAAAAGGTCATGGTAGAAAATGTATTTAAGTAATTTCTAAGGTAAACATAGCAAGTTTTGGAGAGCGCTTTTGTATAAATTTGAGTGAATCTTCTGAAACATGTTGAACCTGTCTTTGAATCAGCTGATAATAACTCCAGTCCACATATGGTACAATTTATAAATATAAAAAAGATAAGTTTATTCTGTGATTAATAGTGTGAAGATTATGACAACATTTGTTAGAATCTTTATCAACGCATCAATTTCAAAACAGTATGGTCTCTTCACAGACTCTTGCTCAGTGATCTGACCAAACGTGGGGATTGTCTCTTAATGCCCTTATCTTCCAAACTGAAGTGGATGAATTTGCGTTCACACCAAATCGGTAGCCCATACTTCACATTTGCATTATGTCTGATTATTTGTCTTTTGCAATGAAAGAACATGTAATTGTAATAAAACAACCAAAAAAAAGTTATATGCGCCTTAATTTGCACAAGTATAAAGAAGAAACGTGTAGATTGAGCTTATTTGTAAGATGATGGTAACAGCTAAACACAAAACTGTGTTAACATACCTCAAGGTGATGATGTCGCCTCCTTGTTAATTAAAGAGGTTTGGTGCATTTACTTTTACGGCAAAATCATTATCGAAACATAACAGAATATCATCTTTTTAAAACTGAGAGTTTGTAACGAACAGATTTAGATGCTTTTGAAACGCTTATATTTTGAGTGATATTTTTCTTTAAATGTGCAAAACAAACTTTCACTGTAAACAAAAAAAAAAGCTAGTTTCTGTTTTCTTGGTGACACTAAAGACGATAGAAATTGTGTTTCAGATATTAGCTTTCATGAGTAACTTTTCTTGGTTGATATCTGCTGCTTGAGATTTTGAAATTATAAAACATTACTTTCCAGGTATGTTGCACTACATTGTTCAGCAAGTTGCACAGAAGTGGTTGGTAGCGTAGGAACTGCTTCATGATCATTATAAAATGTATACCGAGTCATTCATGTTGCCCATGTAAGTTTGCATTATAAGTAATTTATATATTTGGAACCGTGGACATAATCTTAGTCAATGGTTTATCACGGCAAAGTTGATAATACTTTTATCTGGAATACAGAAATAGTTAAAGAAGAGACACAGTCATTGAATTTCTTTTATAGCAAGTAAGTGAGCTGACAGGTGGGTCCTGCATCTCAAAGTTTGAAAACCACCCCCATCTAGGTATGATATAGTGAAAAGAACATGAATTGCCTGTTCTGGCAAGGACACTTTTGAGAATGTCTTGTGGCTGTATATGTGAATTCTCAAATGTCTAAGGTATGTTTGTCTTGTGTGTCTTTGACTAAATGCTCGGTCTTTATCAATTTTCAGGCCTGAAATAGTAAGGGGTAGTGCTATGTAGCTGTGGTGACTGTTGTAATGCATGTAGCAGCACACCGTATGATGTATGTCGACGAGTATGTAAGTTCTTTCAGTGGATAATTGATAAAGTTCTGATCATAATTTTGATGTAGGAGTGACGTTTCATGCAAAAAAAAAAAAAAAAATGAAAGATTTCTCTTAATGTACGAAATATGGAGAGAAATGACCATATCTTGGCATAATGGGCGTTTCTAGACCAGAATATTGATGTTAGACTATCCAGTTTCTTGCAACAAGAAGAAAACAATTTTCCCAGATATTGGGTCTTATAGGACAGTAGTGTGATGAGCCTGTTTTGTGATCTCGAGGAGTGACAGCAGGCAGGAACCTCAGGGCGACCTCGGATTTGAAAGAATTCTTATCTCATTGATTGCAGTAAGTTCTTGTTTTCAGTGTTCATGATTTCTTAAGGCATCGTTTGCAGTATCATTGATCGTAGTCAGTAATCTGTAAGATGTATATTCCTTTTCATATTTATCGTTATCTTGAAGTGTAAAATACAGTAATGTTCAAGCTTAATTTCTTGCCTAGTTAGTGTAAAATATAGTAATATTAAAGCTTTATTTTCTTGCCTAGCAGAAAGTTCTCATTATCATTATAACAGCTTCCAGGACAGAAAAGTTCCCTAATAACAGTATGTATGTTTGATAAATATATTGTGTACGTGAGTAATGTGGCATATTTTCAACTTTATACACGGCTGCAAATGAATGCAATATGTTCCCACACTTCACACATATATTGCCTTGCCATCAAGCACAAGTTTTTACCAGAAGATTCACTTGATTGATCAGATAAAGTACAGGAAATATGAGGAGCAGTTATTATATATTTATGTTCAAGTATAGGAAAGGAAATTACTTAAAGATTTTGTATCTTGGGAAGGTTATGACTCCGATACATGTTTAAAAAGTTGTATGCTATCAGCAAAAGTTAGAGATGGGGCCCCACTAGTTTAGAACTCTTGCTTACTGTACAAATGGTTTATTAGGTTATTATGGTTGAATGGATTATGCTGTTATAATCATAACAACCAATGAAAATAATGTGTGCTACAGATAACGTAAACCATCTTGTTTGGTTGGTGGTTGGTGAGCTGCTTTAATATTGCCAGGGTCATTAAAGCCGTCTACGTTATAACTTTATTGATAAAATATTTAACACCATTAGGTATTGCTGTTGAAGCTGATATAACCAAATTATCAGTCAACCCTCAGGTGTTAGATAACTCACAGAACATAAACACAATTACTGCATACATGGCCCTACTTAGACATTTCACATTTCTTTAAAACTTATGAAGTAAAACGTAATTTATATGGTCACCTTAACAACTTGATTATTAAAAGTCTTTCTCTATTGTTGTACCAAGAAAACTATCTGAATGGGGAGCATTATGAAAAGTTGATTTAGCCCAAAAAATGTAGACAAACTTCGCAGACATCATTTAGTAAGTTTAGAAATCCGTGAAACATGTTGCTAGTCATGTTGTCCACACCCTAAGCAGCTGGTGTTATCTGGAGACAAAAGGGATTTGACAGCACTTCTTTACTATCTAGTCACGTGGCTGGCATGTCACATTTCGAACCCTGACTCGACAAAGTTCTTGTCCGTCATCGTAACTGGACTCTCTGGGGTCACATGATCTACGTGTACTATAATGATTATCGTTTTTTAATGTTTTGTGAATGCATGCATTCAAGTCTGCTACGAATAGATGGTACTGTACTATTATATCAAGCTGAAACCTCAATTTACGACAATGCTGTTCAACTACGATAGATCGTACCAAGGTGATATTTAGAATATGTGTACATTCTTTATACGAACTATCAATATATATCCTGATGTATATTATGAGAATATCGAAAGCTGTTATTGATTTGTGTCGGTAACCTTGGCAAATTTATTATACACCGTGTCGTTTCATTATCTACCTGTATTGCACCGGAGGGAAAACTACACATCGGTCCCCATCTCTTGAACATTTTCAACTGTCATAGTATATAAACTATATGCCATCAGCATTAATAACGGTTTCAACATTTAGTGTGCTTGTGTTTATTACCTGTGTATATCTCCAGGTTTTGTAAAGTCTGGGCTGTATTCACAATGACAGTCTCCTGTTTTGCCCCCATTTTGTACATATTAAGGTTGGTAGTAGTTGGCTGGCAGCCACCGAGCAGGGAGGCACTACCCACCCGCCTGGGTGTCAGGGTGGCTGCGTAATAAGTAAGCGCTTCAGTGATTGTCCAGTTGCACTCTTATATTTTTCTGCCTTACCCACACGTGGACAGCTGGCATTCTGTCCACGAATATACAGTTTCTCGTTGTCACACACAGCGCTTGGCAACACAACGTTTGACAACACTTAACTCACACATTCTTCGTAACTTGATTTTTCCAGTGGTAAGCGGGAAGTGCTTAACAGATAGAGAGGAGGAATTTTCACACTGGTGTGCCCACACCTCAACCTCCGCTTCCTCTCGTGCAGTCATGAATTTCCTTATGTACTCGGCATTCATCTGCTTTAAGCACGACAGTTTAACATCCTCCCTTTTATCTTTCTTATCATCGGTACGATTACACGATGTGGGGAGAGTCAGCATGGCTGCACAGTGAGACAGCACTTCATTGACTATCATGTTTCACTCCTTTGGCCTAGGTTGCCGCCTTTTCTTTCTGCTGTACCCGCACGTGGGCAGCTGGCTTCCAGTCCACACACATATATAACATCAAGTAACATCTCACACATAACACTGACAATACATGACGCGATCTTCGAAACATTTTCTTGCGATGTACTTTACAGAAAGCGCTAGGAACCCCCCCACCTCTTTTTTAAGAATACAGCCGTAAGTACTCTCTCTCTCTCTCTCTCTCTCTCTCTCTCTCTCTCTCTCTCTCTCTCTCTCTCTCTCTCTCTCTCTCTCTCTCTCTCTCTCTCTCTCTCATATATATATATATATATATATATATATATATATATTATAGAGAGAGAGAGAGAGAGAGTTTCATGTGAGAAACTGCAGAAGCTGGTAACTGGAGGAAGTAAAGTGTTTCAGATATCTGGGAGTGGATCTGGCAGCGGATGGAAGCGGAAGTGAATCATAGGGTGGGGGAGGGGGCGAAAATCCTGGGAGCCTTGAAGAATGTGTGGAAGTCGAGAACATTATCTCGGAAAGCAAAAATGGGTATGTTTGAAGGAATAGTGGTTCCAACAATGTTGTATGGTTGCGAGGCGTGGGCTATGGATAGAGTTGTGCGCAGGAGGATGGATGTGCTGGAAATGAGATGTTTGAGGACAATGTGGTGTGAGGTGGTTTGATCGAGTAAGTAATGTAAGGGTAAGAGAGATGTGTGGAAATAAAAAGAGCGTGGTTGAGAGAGCAGAAGAGGGTGTTTTGAAATGGTTTGGGCACATGGAGAGAATGAGTGAGGAAAGATTGACCAAGAGGATATATGTGTCGGAGGTGGAGGGAACGAGGAGAAGTGGGAGACCAAATTGGAGGTGGAAAGATGGAGTGAAAAAGATTTTGAGTGATCGGGGACTGAACATGCAGGAGGGTGAAAGGCGGGCAAGGAATAGAGTGAATTGGATCGGTGTGGCGTACCGGGGTTGACGTGCTGTCGGTGGATTGAATCAGGGCATGTGAAGCGTCTGGGGTAAACCATGGAAAGCTGTGTGGTGCCTGGATGTGGAAAGGGAGCTGTGGTTTCGGGCATTATTGCATGACAGCTAGAGACTGAGTGTGAACGAATGAGGCCTTTGTTGTCTTTTCCTAGCGCTACCCCGCACACATGAGGGGGAGGGGGATGGTATTCCATGTGTGGCGAGGTGGCGGTGGGAGTGAATAAAGGCAGTGTGAATTGTGTGCATGGGTATATATGTATGTGTCTGTGTGTGTATATATGTGTGTACATTGAGATGTATAGGTATGTATATTTGCGTGTGTGGACGTGTGTGTATATCCATGTGTATGGGGGTGGGTTGGGCCTTTTCTTTCTTCTGTTTCCTTGCGCTACCTCGTAAACGCGGGAGACAGCGACAAAGCAAAATAAATAAATATATATATATATATATATATATATATATATATATATATATATATATATATGTGTGTGTGTGTGTGTATATGTATGAATGTATATATACGCACAAGGCCTTGCCACGCATTTACGCTAGGTACGCCGTGGCGTAGATGCCTAAGGCAAGATTACTTTCCAGTTCAGTCGTATTATTGATATTTAATTCCGAAAAAATCCAGAAAGCAAAATTATTTTTTATTCTTTCTATTCATATTAACAGTCAAAGGTTTGATCTCTGCTTCAAGTTTCCTCCATAGAGATATGTTGTCTGCATTGAAAGATATTTTATTATATGGATGGTAAGAGGGTTCCGAATGGCATATTCTTAAGATATTTGAAACCAGCAGATTCAGTTCACTGTTGTGTAATATAATATATGGTGTAGAGTTCACTCTGGGCAGTGGCCTTGCTGCTTGCTCGTATTCAATAGATAAGCTTCAATAAACGACAACCTAACACGATTTCGCAATAGGGTAATGACACGCACGATGTCATGTACATTATCTACAACAAATCCGTTAGGGAGCATCATATGACCCACTAAGTCCTTGTGATTCATTTCAGGCGCGTACCAGAAAATTCTTTAGTCATGGAGGTTGAGAATAAAGAAGAGTAAGGCGAGTCATGGTATATAGTGGAATCGGAGCCGGGGAGATAGTCGTCTGCCGGGCGCTTCTCGTTCCTCATCTCTGTTTTGAAGACGAGACGTTTGGCTGGAGTACGTCTGTTTTTACACTAATAGTGGCACCAAAATTATAGAAATCGTGGTATTCCCAGCTGATTTTTTTAAGGTAAGTGGTGAATTTGATTGCAAAGATATAGTTTGTTGCTAAGAGTTGGGAGATGATTGATTTTGAAAGGTGTTGGTGAGGAATAGAGTGGAGATAAGGTTGTGGAAGAGACGTAGCCTGAGTAGGATTTGTTGTTGCATCGGCTCGGAATGCTTCCAGACCACCTGTACCAGTATACCTTTATGTGGAGAACGTGGCATTTTTGATACTACAAAATCCCACTCTTTCTGGTAAGCTCCTTGAGTGCCCCGTAAAGCCACTGGATAAGTACAATGTGGCAGTGAAGTGTAACAAGGACGGCGTTGTAGTCCTAGGGCGTTCCTCTATGGCTACGGTGATGTATTACAATCTGGGGTTGTCAGGATCTAGGTAAAATGATTGATTTTATCTGTAAATCCTCACAATCTGGTTATGGTTGTTCATCTAGCACTGTACGGGTCGATGAATCGGTATGTGCCTGGCAAGACTTGGTAATGAGGAGTCCCAAGTGTGTGGTTGGCGGAACTACCATGTTATGAATGAGGATGACTCGCTTTCGCCTGTGGCTCCAGAGGTGGCATTAGATTGGGAGCCACTGACAGCTTCGCAGGTCTCTGTGGTGGATAGTCGGTGTCAGCTCTCTCTAGTTTGAAGGATAGTTACGTGTTTACATCTCCCGTGCTCCTAGTTAAAGTACCAGTGGCTTGTGACGCGCGTGTGTGGCTTGTGTGCGTAGCGGTTGACATCATTTACAGCTTTCAAGGCAAGTATCACGATGACAGCTCTCGTTCATGTAGGATGGCTTGCTGGTGACTGATCTGTAAAGAAAACTTGCTTTGAGTTCTTTAATTAGCTGTGATTATGCATTTGATTATGGGAAAGTACAGAAATACTAGTGTGTTTGGGGGAAATCCATATCATGGAGCTCTCTACACTTGCTACAAGTAATTTTGAATGATGCTGAAAAGATGTAATGACTAGTACAATCCTGCTTTGAAAAGAATACTGTTGTGAGTACCGTGAAGATCAGGGAAAATGTTGGGATGATGTAAATGTAGGTAAATTACTTAAAAGAAGTTAACAGAACCTGTTATAACTTATCTCCCCATACCAGACAAGTTTCACACTGATTGTGATATGATTATCAAAACATGGTAATCAGTGTTTCTTGGGTCTTGTCTCATAATATATAGTGGTAACTAGAAGTGGTTGTGTTTGTTGACATGAAGCAAACACACATATTGTACAAAATCTAGCTGTACACACACACAGATAAAAAAAACACTGTGAACACTACATAATGTAATTTTTCAAAAAAAGTCTGTTTGGGAAGGTAGGTGGTTTTCATGGGTTCCCTAATTTCTACAAGTATTTTTCGTGTATAGTTATTAATCCCACGTATTTGGAATTCATTGCCCTTCCAACAACATGGTCCTTTCTGTTGGGGGAGGGATTGGCTGCAACAGAGAAAATGAAGGGCACACAGTTATGTATGCATACTTAGATGTAAGTTTAAGGTAAATTTTAAAGTGCCATTATATATATATATATATATATATATATATATATATATATATATATATATATATATATATATATATATATATATATTACATAATTTCATCTGTATAACTTCACTTATTACTGTAATTTAGGTAACACAATAAGGCAATAAAGGAAACTTGTGATTTAAGGGGGTGTCCCCCATTGCCAGTGTCCACTATCATGATTTTTAGTATTGTTAGATTGATTGATTTCATTATATCATCAGCATCATTAAATTTTAAATAATGTATAAGTAAGGAGTCCTTGATGTGTATTTCCTTCAAATCCCTAACTTAGTTCTGTGCTATCTCCAAACCAAACACTGGACTTGCTTATAACAGGCAGAACCTAATGGTTGAGATTAGGGATGCACTTTTATTAACTGTATGAAGAAATGAGGGAAATTAAGGTTGTCGGTGGTACAAAGAGGTTTGATTGAGATGTCAGATGTATTATAAAGTGGTTATTTTACCAACAGCAGTAACAGGTACATTGTCACCACTGAGTCAGAATCTATTGTTTCCTATCCTTGTTCCACTTTATTACATGAATTATCACTTCATGATCCTTAATGATCTGTATGAGGTAGTCTGGCAGTGGATAATAACTTTTAGGAGTTGAGGAAATTAATTTTTTCCACTCGTCAAAGTTGATGTTTGTTTGTTTAAATGTAAACATTTACAAAAAAAATCACTTGGAAGAGTAGATAACTACAGTAATAGATTGGCACATGAAGGAATCAATATCCACATAAAGACATTTGACCTACTGGTGCTGATATTTTGACAAAATAACCACTCCTTATACATTGATATATTTGAAATGGTAGCTTGTTAATGGCAAGAATTCATCGAATGAGGGCAGGACTTGGAGAGAAGAAAATTTTATAAGAAAAATTTTACCTGAGACAGAAGACAAAAGCAACCAAATAAAGCAAAGCTTCATAGATGATCAAATGTCCTTTATATATATATATATATATATATATATATATATATATATATATATATATATATATATATTTGCCGCTGTCTCCCGCGTTTGCGAGGTAGCGCAAGGAAACAGACGAAAGAAATGGCCCAACCCACCCCCATACACATGTATATACATACGTCCACACACACAAATATACATACCTACACAGCTTTCCATGGTTTACCCCAGACGCTTCACATGCCCTGATTCAATCCACTGACAGCACGTCAACCCCGGTATACCACATCAATCCAATTCACTCTATTCCTTGCCCTCCATTCACCCTCCTGCATGTTCAGGCCCCGATCGCACAAAATCTTTTTCACTCCATCTTTCCACCTCCAATTTGGTCTCCCACTTCTCCTCGTTCCCTCCACCTCCAACACATATATCCTCTTGGTCAATCTTTCCTCACTCATTCTCTCCATGTGCCCAAACCATTTCAAAACACCCTCTTCTGCTCTCTCAACCACGCTCTTTTTATTTCCACACATCTCTCTTACCCTTACGTTACTTACTCGATCAAACCACCTCACACCACACATTTTCCTCAAACATCTCATTTCCAGCACATCCATCCTCCTGCGCACAACTCTATCCATAGCCCACGCCTCGCAACCATATAACATTGTTGGAACCACTATTCCTTCAAACATACCCATTTTTGCTTTCCGAGATAATGTTCTCGACTTCCACACATTCTTCAAGGCTCCCAGAATTTTCGCCCCCTCCCCCACCCTATGATCCACTTCCGCTTCCATGGTTCCATCCGCTGCCAGATCCACTCCCAGATATCTAAAACACTTTACTTCTTCCAGTTTTTCTCCATTCAAACTTACCTCCCAATTTACTTGACCCTCAACCCTACTGTACTTAATAACCTTGCTCTTATTCACATTTACCCTTAACTTTCTTCTTTCACACACTTTACCAAACTCAGTCACCAGCTTCTGCAGTTTCTCACATGAATCAGCCACCAGCGCTGTATCATCAGCGAACAACAACTGACTCACTTCCCAAGCTCTCTCATCCCCAACAGACTTCATACTTGCCCCTCTTTCCAAAACTCTTGCATTCACCTCCGTAACAACCCCATCCATAAACAAATTAAACAACCATGGAGACATCACACACCCCTGCCGCAAACCTACATTCACTGAGAACCAATCGCTTTCCTCTCTTCCTACACGTACACATGCCTTACATCCTCGATAAAAACTTTTCACTGATTCTAACAACTTGCCTCCCACACCATATATTCTTAATACCTTCCACAGAGCATCTCTATCAACTCTATCATATGCCTTCTCCAGATCCATAAATGCTACATACAAATCCATTTGCTTTTCTAAGTATTTCTCACATACATTCTTCAAAGCAAACACCTGATCCACACATCCTCTACCACTTCTGAAACCACACTGCTCTTCCCCAATCTGATGCTCTGTACATGCCTTCACCCTCTCAATCAATACCCTCCCATATAATTTACCAGGAATACTCAACAAACTTATACCTCTGTACTTTGAGCACTCACTCTTATCCCCTTTGCCTTTGTACAATGGCACTATGCACGCATTCCACCTATCCTCAGGCACCTCACCATGAGTCATACATACATTAAATAACCTTACCAACCAGTCAATAATACAGTCACCCCCTTTTTTAATAAATTCCACTGCAATACCATCCAAACCTGCTGCCTTGCCGGCTTTCATTTTCCGCAAAGCTTTTACTACCTCTTCTCTTGTATGGTTGCGAGGTGTGGGCTATGGATAGAGTTGTGCGCAGGAGGATGGATGTGCTGGAAAGGAGATGTTTGAGGACAATGTGTGGTGTGAGGTGGTTTGATCGAGTAAGTAACGTAAGGGTAAGAGAGATGTGTGAAAATAAAAAGAGCGTGGTTGAGAGAGCAGAAGAGGGTGTTTTGAAATGGTTTGGGCACATGGAGAGAATGAGTGAGGAAAGATTGACCAAGAGGATATATGTGTCGGAGGTGGAGGGAACGAGGAGAAGTGGGAGACCAAATTGGAGGTGGAAAGATGGGAGTGAAAAAGATTTTGAGTGATCGGGGCCTGAACATGCAGGAGGGTGAAAGGAGGGAAAGGAATAGAGTAAATTGGATCGATGTGGTATACCGGGGTTGACGTGCTGTCAGTGGATTGAATGAGGGCATGTGAAGCGTCTGGGGTAAACCATGGAAAGCTGTGTAGGTATGTATATTTGCGTGTGTGGACGTATGTATATACATGTGTATGGGGGTGGGTTGGGCCATTTCTTTCGTCTGTTTCCTTGCGCTACCTCGCAAACGCGGGAGACAGCGACAAAGTATAATAAATATAAAAAAGATAAAATATATATATATATATATTTTATTATTTTTTTATTTTTTTTATTATACTTTATATTATACCTACCATATATATATATATATATATATATATATATATATATATATATATATATATATATATATATATCCCTCAAAGGCCCAGTCCTCTGTTCTTAACGCTACCTCGCTATCGCGGGAAATGGCGAATAGTATGAAAGAAAAGAATATATATATATATATATATATGTATATATATATATATATATATATATATATATATATATATGTCAGAGCTGAAATAAATCTAACCTTAATTAGTAACTAGGTTAAGGAAATGTGAGACAGACTAAGTTAAAGAATTGCAAGTTTGAACAAAATTTGACAGTCTAAACTTCCATGGGAAGATATGAGTTTGCAATTACAAAATCAAGAAAAAGAGAAATTTCTCCTCTGGTAGTTAGTGTTATGTAATTTAGGTGCTAGGTACCTTGTTGCTCGCTATTTTTTCTCCCTTTTGTGTTTTCATGTGTGTGCTTTAACAGAATCCTCAAATTTATCATGAAACATGTTATTCTATGTTTATTAAGTGGCGCTGATTTTTCATGCCCTGTTTCAAATGTTGAAAAGCTCCATATAATCTAAATAGAATAAGTCGCTATCACTCAAACATGGTGAAATATGCTTTGGCAATGTCATAGGTTATATTTAGTTTGCCATACTAAAATATGGAAAATGGATGATTGTTTCCCTGAGGAAAAGCAAACCAGTTACCAAAGATTTACTTCAGATGTTTTGTGTTCCTGTATAACACCTCACAGCATATTTGCCCTTAAACATACCAAAACTTCAGACCATCTCTTTTATAAGAGAGAGAATTTGAGTTTTTTTTATAATAAACTTAGCACAGTATTTGTTACTTATTTTCCTAACGTTATGTTTCAAAGGTGACGAATGAATGCAACCCATGACCAGTCCTATGTTTAATTCATAAAACTACCAAATTTTTCAGAATAGCAGTAGTAATTCACCTCAGATCTTAAACATTGTTTTCTGAATAGTAGTCACAAATTGCTTCAAATGATCTTTGCCACTGTGCAATACTTCCATGAAGTATAGTTGCTTTGTGGGTTTACTGTATGATGACAACTTTGTTATCATGATGTGTGATATAAACACATATATTGGTAGCTTGTTTGATATCTGATAAACGTTTGCAGGTTTCATTCTGAAGAAAAATTTTGTTTTTCTACATTAAATCTACACAAATGTGTGGAGTCTTCCAAAATATATATTGTACAGTATTTCTCTGTTATACAAATGATATGATTATCTCGGTATCAGGAAAAAAAGAAGGCTTTATTTTCAAGAGTAAATGATTAAAAAAGTGGGCAGGGCTCTGAGTGTGAGGGAAATACTTCAGTGGGGTTAAACAGAATGATGATATACCGCAAAAGTGAACTCATCCACCGAAATCTTTGGAAATATGATCAGCTCTGAATAACCTGACTTAGAGTAAGGTAAGTTAGGTTTCCATGATTAACAGGCATCTACAGTGTCATGACATAGGAAGCATTATATTAGTCACTATGTGTGATCACAGTATGCTTAGAAGCTGTGTACACTTGATCCAACCATTGTTAATGGGAACTGACAGAAAGATGTGAAATACTGTCATACATACTGAATGCATTTATAAATTTTAGGTTGTTTACCTATATTGGAAGACACAAGGCAGAAAGAGCAAGAACGAAGTGTGAAATCTTACACGTTTTTCATGATTCGTCCGGTGGTGTTTCGATGATTTTACATTTCAACTGAAATTTGTTGCCGTTGATCTTCATTGATGCACAGTTTTTCATACAGCTTTTTTTATGCTATAGATATATGGGCAAAACATAGTTCCAGTCCTTTTGTCGAAGTTTTACAAGTTTACAGAGATCCTGAAATGAGTAATCACATCTTCACAGTGGCTGTCGTCCTTGGTGAATGTTCAGGAATACTCCTACAATGCGTTGCGCCAAAATACAGACAAAAGAGCAGCAGCGTCTGAAGGTACGTTATCTTCATATGTTTATGCGTTTTTTACGAATTTTTCCCCGTTTTGAATACTATTTTGGCTTTGCTCAGAAATTAAACAGTACTTTCTTTTCCCCGTTTGTTATAGCTATTTTCATTCCCACATTTTCCCTCAGCTTGAAAGCCCACTTCATGCAATTAAGTTCATACTTTTAAGTACAAAAGAAATGTCTCATATAGTTAAACTGCCCATAGAATGATAATGACATCCAATACCAGAAGCCACGGGTAAAGAATTGATAACTTTGAAAGACATGTTCACCGGCTTAAGCATGTTATGCACTTACCAGATCTTTCTGACAAGTAGGGCAAGGCTTGGAAGGAGAGGGAAATTGTGGGGTAAATTACTAACAAATAGAAACACACAGTTACATAGTAGTAACAAGGATGCATTTGAATCTGTTTGCCTCTTAAAATTACAGTATCGTTTGTTAGAATATGGGATATTAGTCTTTTTCGTTATTTACGTTTAATACATTAGACAACGAATCTGCTGTTTGCGCCATTCAATTGAATAATGTTTAAGCGATGGAACGACTCATGATTGGCTAGTCCTCTTTTTTAGTTGTAAAGTATTCGAACCGGTTTGTCTAAGGTTAGTGCAGTCTGGACTCAGTTGCGATGTTCTGTTTCGATTTACATGACAGATAGTTATATTCCGTATTTTTTTCTAGAATTCTGCCAGGCATGTGTGGAGACAGGTGCACGTCCTGCAGCTTTACCTACAAAGGCATCTGTTATGCTACGAAAGACCCCAAGAAGCTGTTAGAACTGTGTATAAGGCACAATATCCTTCGTAAAACAAGGCTCTGTCCCAAGTGTAACTCCACTCTGGAAATAGATGCACAGAGTTTGTGGTTCCAGTGTGTCTGATGGCAGCGATTCATTGTACATCGCAACAGGTACATCGCATCAGTCCTATGACAGATTAGGTTAGTGGTATTTTTTTTTATTTTTTGAAGTGTAAGAACTACAGTGACCTAACCTAACCTAATGAAACCTAGATTAGGTTAGGTTAGGTTCGTGCTAGGTCAGTTCAGGTTAGCTCAGGTCAAGTTCGGTTTCCCTTAACTGAATCAGTTCTTTGTTTCGTTAGGCTGTTTTCAAATACAGATTTTCCCAAACCCCTCACAGTTTCCCTCATCACCAAGGCCCTGCCCATTTTGTTGGGATAATATCACTGTGTCAGACTGTGTGAATTTATTGATTGTGACAAAGAGCTTTCGTGTCTTTCTTGATGAACTTGTAAAGGTTTAGGTAATAGATATTCATAAGAAATGTAATGGCCATTTCTTAGAGCTGTATGTGTTTGGGATAGGGAACTGGTGAAGTGTAGTATTGTAATACCAGTTATCATATGGGAGCGTTCCTAATTTCATGATTTCGCTGAATTCATATGAATAGATGGAAGCTCTTGTTGAACGTTCATTTGGTTACCATAGGGATAAATTAGATTTGTTTTCTTTTTTCGTAACCCATATTACATGGGTTTAACCCTTCAGCTATGCAAGACCGGAGGGCACTATACTCTTGTTATGTATGCTGTGTTGGTGTCTCATCATATTTCATGAACAAACTTATTTGACTTGCTTGGGAGACTACCAGTATTCAGAAATGTAGAATGGGATAAAGGATATTAGCACTGTTATGTTTATGTTGTAGTAGGGATGACCTTTGGCATTTTTAAAAAGATATCCCATTCTCACACAATATAGACATTCAGAAAATTCACATTTTGCTCTTCATGTTTATGGCAATATGAAACAACAGAAGTATATCTCCTTCAGGCAGGGAAATGAATGTACTTCCTTTTGTAATAATTTAAGCTGGAAGAGTATGCTAGTGTACAAAGCAAGTGGTCTGCTTTGTATATGTAGTGAATAGATATGGTTACCTCTGGTTTATTTATATACTGTTAACTTTTCTGATGAAATAAAGCATTTTTCCAAACAAGGTGCTCTTTCCTGTTGTTCCAAAAACACAACTCCAGAAATATATAAAATTTATGAACTTCATATGATTACTGTGTGGCTGTTGGCAACTCAAGGGTGGGTCATTTGATAACTTTCTTTCCGTACTCCCCGAAGCTTTGGAGCTCTCTACCTTCTCATGTTTTTCCTAGTAACTGTGACTTGGCACAGTTTAAAAGTCAGGTTTGTCACTTCCTCCAAGATTTGCAAATACTTTCCTATGTCTCTTCCTTTTCCCTTTTAGAATGCTCTCAATATTTCAATTATGGCTCGGCCTTGATGTAGACTTTTGTCCATGTACTTTTATGACTGCTGTATCATAAATAAAAAGTGTACATTTGACACATTATTGGAATGTGCAGGTGTATGCATATGTATGTTTATTTTGACCGACAGTCTAATGGGACCGTAATTTACTTGGTTATAGCTAAGGCAGATCGTGTTATTTTGTGGGCTGTTGTCACAGTTTTCAACAATATAGTAATAAAATATTCTGCTGTACTATTATGTTGAGGACCTTTTCAGTTCAACCACAATCTCATTTTGCTGTCTGTTAAAACTGTCTTGTTGCTTCTTGTCACTTTATGCTTCTTTTTTCTCTTTAGCAGTTTATAGTATCCTCATGATCATGATTTTAAGTCTTCGCGACCACATCTAAAATTGTTGTCGTTCAGCACTTTTAGTAACAATGCTTAAAACTCATTCTTTTTGGTAAACTGTGATGCAGCTTTGAGTGTCTCTGATATTTATTATTTTTATCCATGTACTGTCTTTTTTTTCTTTTTCTCATGGGTTCAATGGTACAAGACTAATTAAGTTATCTATTGTATATATGGCAACACCAATGGAAACCAAAAGAATTTTGTGTTTTCAGTAGATTTCAGTTGCTGTAACCTTATGTTTCCATAAGGTGTTTGAAGTTTCATTACCAGTACTCAGTTGCACTAGGAGGCTTCCTTGATATGAGTAAGAGGTTTTCTTCATTTTGTATTCGCTAATTTTGGCCTGGATTCATAAGTATGGGATACGATACTGTAACTAATTTGCTGTCGTAACAGTTATGGGAGTACTGTATGTCAGTGTGTGTCCACGTACTTTTATGACTGCTGTATCAAAGCTCCCTTACTTCAGGTGCAGTCCTTTTTGCTTGCCATTGGATGTGCTTAAAAGATTTGTTTCCTTAAGTGGAATGATGATACTGTTCATACTTGATATTTGTCTAATACATGTGATAAATGTCTTTTTCGAAGATGTTATTTCATTGTATTTTCAAGATAGCTTTGCGTTTCATTGATTGTTAGCCTCTTAAAAAAAAAAAAAAGATTGTGATATCAGTTATTTTTAGGGACAGAAAACCTTTCTATTAAATAGCCAAGGACTGCTGATTTCTACAGTATTGATAGACATTGTACTTTCTCTTTCTAGGTGTTCGATGGAGATAATTTGTATTATTTTTATTGTGTTATCCCATTAGTCATTGCACATAGATGTTTAGTTGAGTGAAAAGTAATGCTTGGCAAATTCTTTTTATGGGCCTTGAATATCAGAATTGCCCTTGTTCCTCAGCCTGGTCGTTTGTTGTACATTTTTTGTCTGTGTAGATTGGTGAAACATTTAATTAAATCATCCTGGAACTTTTACCATCAAGGTGGAATTGTGATTTGCTGAAAATTTAAGGACATTGCCATTTTGTATATTTGATTTGTAGCTAGCATGTATCAGGGAATGCTGAGTACTTCATCAAGACTTGAATACTCTTTGTGGTCTTCAAGAACATGAAGACATTTGAAAAAAAAATTAACCCCTCAACTCCTGAGTTAGGTTTCCTTTCCAACCCTGTGAATCACAGCTTTCAAGTTGTTTATGAAAAACAGTTGAAATGATTTCAAAGGTATTCTTATTCAGTTGTGAATAAAAGATAATCACCGATAAGTATCTTTTACTAATGTCTTTCAGATAACATAATTATTACACTGCCATTTTGGCAGCTACTTGGGCTCAGAGGGCAGCTATGAAGTAGAGGCATGATATTCAGTATATAAATTTGCAACAAAAGTAATTGTCCATGTCCCACAAGTATCCATCTAGAAGAGTTAAGTAGTTAAATGATTTTTTTTTTTAAGAACATGTTTGAAAAATGTGAAGCACTGTTAAGTGAATCATTAAGATGTAGGAGAAAGTGTTACATTACTTGCCTGCATAAGGTTATACCATGAGTGAAAAGTCGCTCATGGTGGGCTGTATCAGTGGGAGTACAGTCTTGTCAAAGAACTCTCTACAGAGGTGACTGTGTATCCCCTTCAACTAGAAAGTTATGAATAAAAAATAATTTGTGATAAGTTTCTTTTACTACTTTCTCAGATAAAATTATCACACTGGTTGCATTCATTTTGGTATACCAGATTTTTTTATTATTATTATTATTATTTATTATTATTATTATTTGTCATCTTTGCAGTTTTGCAAGTAATTTGTGGCCTGTTTGTCTAGCATTCATATTTATGGTTAATACATTTTCTTTGTTGTTGTCACTAAGTAACAGCCAGATTCACTTGCAGTGATTTAAGAATGATAGTGTTAGGTTTACAGTATTTGATTTTCCATTAGTATATAATATTTTTTCTATTCTCAGTCTATGTTTTACTCTTAATACTCTACTCCTAAGATTTATGTACTGTTGCTTGAATTAATAAGAAGCAATTGTAGCAGAAATCTTTTATTCATTATTATAGTATTAGCATATGCAAAGTAAGAACATTTATAGAGTAAGGTAAGCTATTGGATATATTGAAGCATCAACACTGTTATTTGTTGTATTGTTAACATTATTTGAATCTGGGGTAAAAGGTGAATTGGCATAAATGGGTTATACATTAGAACAACAGTTTGTAGTACGAGGTGAAATTGTGAATACTGGGTGGAGGAAGGGAGGGAGGTTCTATAATTAACCTCCTGAGGGGTTTAGGAGATCACAGAGCCAACAGTTGCAGCATAGCACTGGTCCAACCAGGATCTCAGAAATTCCAATGTGATGGGCCCCTCTTACTGCCATTTAAAACTTGTGTAAAGTGCTAGAGTACATTTTCCTTTTCTTTTTTTGAAGTACTGTGTAGTGGGGAACATTATGCCAGATCAGCGTATACTTCTGCTTAAGATTATTTAGTATAGAAGTTAAAAGTATCACAGTGAAACACATCTTTGACACTACTTCATTTTGAAAATGTATATTCTTCCATAGCTTCCTCTGATCTGTAGATTGTGGATTAACTAGTGATAGTTATTTTAGAAACATTTAGAAGAGGAAAATTTTACATTTCTGTTTTATTATTGCTATATTATAGCATAGAAATGAAAGTAAGAAACTTTACATAGTAGTACCTTGAAAAGATACAAATTTTGAATTGTACCATTATGATTGCCAAATGAAAATGCATGATTAAAAGGAAAAATGCTTTGCTTTTTCTTTTATTGTAACTGACTTCTAGGTGTTGTGGAATCGCTGACTTAATTGTGTATATGATTGACTGTGCTTGCAGAGTCATGTGTAATGTCTTATAAAGCTTAACATCTTTCTGCTTAAGTTAGCCCACTTTGAGATATTCTGTACTGCATTTGCCAATTGGTTTTTTGTGAGCAGGGCAGTACATGTGAAATCTTAACCAATCTCCAAATATATTGGCCATCTCCATATTTTTAAATGCCAAGGGCCAGATAGAAGCAATTGAAATTTTATGCTGGAGAATTTTGCATGCTGGTTTAGCCATGGTGTAAACATTTGGTAAACTTACTGCAGCATGAGAAATCAGAAAATATGCTTATGAAGTTTGAAAGGTAATTTAGCATGTGTGCAGTTGCAGGTTAGTAAATGAGAAGCAAGGAAAGGTACAGGAGAGTAACAGTAAAGAAATAGTAAAAGGTAAAGTGGAAATTAGCTGTCTTTGAAGGAAAGTGTTAGGCCTTGTAATTGTGTGGCAGCATGAATGTTACCCAAAGAACATTAAAAGGGAGAAGAAGAGAGGACAGCCTATACACTTAAAACCATTGAACCAGAGGAACCTCTACTAGGATTTAATATATGGCTTAAGATAAATGCATGAGATTAAAAGACAAGAATTTAAGTAATTTCATGGGAGAGGTGGGAGACCAAAATGGAGGTGGAAGGATGGAGTGAAAAAGATTTTGAGCGATCGGGGCCTGAACATGCAGGAGGGTGAAAGGCATGCAAGGAGTAGAGTGAATTGGAATGATGTGGTATACTGGGGTTGATGTGCTATCAGTGGATTGAACCAGGTTATGTGAAGAGTCTGGGTAAACCATGGAAAGTTTTGTAGGGCCTGGATGTGGAAAGGGAGCTGTGGTTTTGGTGCATTATACATGACAGCTAGAGACTGAGTGTGAACAAATGTGGCCTTTGTTGTCTTTTCCTAGGACTACCTCATGCGTGGGAAGGGAGGTGTCATTATGTGTGGCGGGGTGGCTACGGGAATGAATAAAGGCAGCAAGTATGAATTATGTACATGTGTATACATGGATATGTCTGTGTATGTATATATATGTATGTATACGTTGAAATGGATAGGTATGTATATGTGCGTGTGTGGACGTGTATGTATATGTGGGTGGGTTGGGTCTTTCTTTCATCTGTTTCCTTGCGCTACCTCGCTAACGCGGGAGACAGCGACAAAGTATAATAGATGAATTGAATAAATATTGAATTCATTTATTTATTATACTTGAGCACCAGGAAACAGATGAAGAATGGCCCATCCACTAATATACACATATATGTACATAAATGCCATATCAGCATATACACTGGCACATTCATTTGTACACGTGCACATATTCATACTTGCTTGCCTTCATCCATTCCTGGCACTACCCCATCCCACAGGAAACAGCATTGCTACCCCCTGCTTCAGTGAAGTAGCGCCAGGAAAACAGGCAAAAAAGGCCACATTTGTTCACACTCAGTCTCTAGCTGTCATGTGTAATGCACCAAAACCACAGCTCCCATTCCACATTCAGGCCCCATAGACCTTTCCATGGTTTATCCCAGACATTTCACATGCCTTGTTTCAGTCCATTGACAGCATGTTGACCCTGATATACCACCTCGTTTCTATTCTCTATTCCTTGCACACCTTTCACCCTCCTGTATGTTCAGGCCCCAATCGCTAACAATCTTTTTCACTCTATCCTTCCACCTCTAGTTTGGTCTCCTGCTTCTCCTTATTCCCTCCACCTCTGATACTTATATCCTCTTTGTCAATCGCTCCTCACTAATTCTCTTCAAATGTCCAAACCATTTCAACACACCCTCTTCTGCTCTCTCAACCACACTCTTTTTTTTTTATTTCCACACATCTCACTTACCCTTTCATTATTGACTTGATCAAACTACCTCGCACCGCATATTGTCCGCAAACATTTCAATTCCAACACATCCACCCTTCCCCATACAACCCTATATATAGCCTGTGCTTCGCAACCATATAGTGTTATTGGAACTACTATTCCTTCAAACATACCCATTATTGCTCCCAAGATGATGTTCTGTCCTTCCACTTATTCTTCATCGCTCCCAGAACCTTCACCCCTCTCCACCCTGTGACCCACTTCTGCTTCCATGGTTCCATTTGCTGCTAAGCCCTCTCCCAGATATCTTAAACACTTCACTTCCCCCAAATTTTCTCCATTCAAACCTACATCCCAAGTAATTTGTCCCTCAACCCTACTGAACCTGATAACCTTGTTCTTATTCACATTTACTCTCAACTTTCTTCTTTGACACACTTTTCCAAACTCAGTCACCAACTTCTGCAGTTTCTCACTTTAATCAGCCACCAGAGCTGTATCATTGGCGAACAACAACTGACTCACTTCCCAGACCCTCTCATCCCCAACAGATTGCATACTCGCCCCTCTTTCCAAAACTCCTGCATTTACCTCTCTACCCACCTCATCCATAGACAAATTAAACAACCATGGGGACATCACACTCCCCTACCATAGACTGACCTTCACTGGGAACCAGTTACTCTCCTCTCTAACTACTCATATACATGCCGTACATCCTTGGTAAAAACTTTTCACTGCTTCTAGCAGCTTACCTCCCACACCATATACTCTTAAGACATTCCACAAAGCATCTCTTATCAACCCTTTCATTTACCTTCTCCAGATCTGTCAATGCTACATACAAATCCATCAGTTTTTCTGCATATTTCTCTCACACATTCTTCAAAGCAAACACCTGATCAACACATCCTCTACCACTTCTGAAACCACATCTCTTTCTTAAGCTTCTGTCTATTCAGCTATGTATCACATGGAACCTTCTTTCATTATCACCACTTCCCTTTATTTGCTGTCTTATTCTGTTTCCTCTTTGTCAGTACATATCTTCATGCTATGACCTCTGCTCGTAACTTATGGCTGTATTAATCACATCCTCATCTTCCATTATCCTCCGAAACTTAGATTTTTCATTTGTCTTTACCAGCACCTCATTTATAACCTCTTTATATGAAACAACCATGGTATCATGATGCTTTCAGTTTTATAAAACTTTGGTTGTAAACTTGTCAGCCTATTTATTTTTGAATGCTTGGGATGCCTTTTTTTTTTAGATTATTTTTATTGCCTATAGTAACTTTCTTGCATTCCAGCGTACTGTTTCCCAAGAACAGAACTGTAAGTTTTTTTCAGTTTCAGTAAATACTTTCTATGTATTCTTTTTTGAGTTTATAGTGTATAACATCTATAGTGTATAACATCCTTTTAGTGGGAATTGTGATCCTCGAGAATATCCTTCAATAAATCATCATGGTTTGTGTTTGAGTATACCACATGTAAAAATTTTAAGTCTTACCTTGACATCTGGCATTTCTGAAGCAGTTCCCCAATATTTCATGTTCATTCTCAACACATTTATATAGTGATATGAACATTAACCTCTTCAATCTTCACATTACTCTCCTTCCATGCAGTCACACACTCCCTCAAAGCACTTTGGCAGTTCATTGTATCATTAATGTCTTCTATTACTCATTTTAGTACAGCAACCACCTTATTTGATTTCTCATGCCTCTTGAGTTGTCTTTCATGACATGGTCATTTGCATCATTACTGTCATACCTGCTTCTACAGTCACTGATATTTTACCTAACTCATATCTTGAAAATCTTTCAACTTTCAAATTGTGCTCTCTCATTACTTATTTTCCTTGGTTGTGATTATACCCTGCAGCTAAGTCAGTTTCTCATTAGACATGATTTCTCCTTTCTGGTCTTAGTACTTTCACTCCAAAGTATTCAGAGTTTGGTGTTGATGGTCGTGAGTCACATTATGAATGACTTTCCAAATTACCTGGTTTGAGATATTCACTGGTTTTGTTTTGAAATTTATTGTTCTGATTTACAGTAATAGAATGGGTAACATATTCCTGCCAATGAACAAGTTACTTGCATAAGAAAGTGTAACGATTGAGGCAATTAGTGAGAATTCAAGAAAGATGAGGAACTGATGGCAAACTATTATTGTTTGTGAAGGCAGTAAGTGGGAAGTCCTGCCAGCAGTGTTGTGATTGAGAACCCAGGAAAGCTTGTACGTTGAAGTAAACCAGAGCTTATGTACAAGATACCTTCATGCTACAATCATTGGCCCTGATGTGATGTACCTGAGTCAAGTTTCATTTGGGAATGGGAAAGAGAAGACTTCACAGGTGCTTCAAAACTCTCTGTGTAGGTAACACTATGAACTTGTTGTAGGTGCTGTTGAGAAATCCTTTAGTTTTTCATTCATATTTTCTAATGCAGCATTTTCGCACAGGGGCATTCAGTATTGGAAACCCGTTTACACTGTCTGTTGATTGCTGGCAGGGTGGAAAACATGTAATACTGAAGTTCCTTAAGGTTGCTCCTGAAGTAAAGAATATATTGATGTTGCTAAACTGCTAGTATATATATATATATATATATATATATATATATATATATATATATATATATATATATACTAGCAGTATATATATATATATATATATATATATATATATATATATATATATATATATATATATATATATATATAGCCAGATTTAGATAGAACTCCTCTAGGGATATTTTTTTCTTTCACTGATAATTGCCTCATAACCTTTTAGACATATTTTAATATTTTTACATTCAGAACATATCTCGGCAATCACTTGACAGTCACACATCTGACTGTATTGCTACCTTATCCCTTAGTTAGTAAGGGTTAGTTGAAGAAAAAGTCGATTCTAGTTCTTCATTCACACTGGAAAGTATTTTGTGTTATCCTTGAAAGCTTATTTGGTGCTTTGCATGACATTTGGTTTGTGATCTCAATAAATTTGTTAAGCTTATTTCTCATTAGTCTGGAAAATAACAGGGTTTGGAGCTATCACTGGCAATGTCCTTGCTTATCAATTAGAAACCAGTGAATGTTAGTTACAAATCTAGTTCGAGCTATAACTGAGTCCTGAAAACAATGGACTAAAAGTAAATAATTTTAGCTTATTTTTGGAAAATGGATAATTGTTTGAGATAAGATTGTTGGAGGAGGATGTCACTGGAATCTCTATATAAGGCATAGATTTGATAGATATGTTGATTTTTTTCACATTAGCACACTAGTGAGTACTATATATGATTTTGAAATGACTGTTTTGTAGAATTATTGTCATATGCATTTTTTTTCCTCAAGTGTTTACTTATGTGTTATATGACTATAACCAAAGCTGTGATTGTTCTTGGTCTTTTTGTATATGAATGTGTAGATATAGTGGCATGAGGTAACTTTATGCCAGTTTTATGGGCTTGTTTTTATTATCTAGAGCTCAGATTAGGAATAATATGCACTTTTGTTTGCATTTAGTGAGTTGACTAGTCTTTGGCCTCAGACCTTGATGCTGTTTTCCATTATATTAGGTGTCTGTACTTTTCTTTGATTTTACATTGTGATCTTCCATGCTTTTCACTCCAGTAGTGAATTATTTCTAAGTTTAGATTGGGCACCCAGTATTACTCATGTATATTTTTGGTATATTTTATTGCAGTATATTTCTTCTATGCATCCAAGTAAGTATTTCTTGATTACAGTTGCTTCTGGTATTTGTGCCAGGATTGATTTTCCTTATTTTTGTGATGGCTTATATGTCTGCCAGGTAGGGTGTTTTTGATTCACGATATTGTTCTAGTTTAGACAGTATAAGTTCTTCAGAGAGTATTATTACTGGTTTTACCTCACTTGAAGGTTTGCAGAATCCAGCTTACTATCTTTACAGAGACAGTAATTGCATTGTTATTATCTCTGAATGTACAATTGTCATATGCAGTCATTCCAGGTCTTGAGCAGATGTCTTAGTATGTGAAATTTTCTTTTGGCAAAGGTGTTTACTTTTCACTTAATTGCCATGTTGTGGCTCATTGGAATATGTGTCTGATTTCTGCCTTTAGTTTTTGTGTATCTGGCAGAGTCATACTTTCTATGATATCAGGTTGTATATGAAGCATGGGATTCTGTGTGCATTTTTGTCCGATATGGAAATGAGTAATTGTATAGGTAAAGATTGTTCCACAAGGCTTTGGGAAGTTTGGATTCCACTTGGTCCCCTCAGCTCTGCAATAAAATTTGTCATGTATGTTTCTTAATCCCTTTTACTTAAAGAGCTCCTGGCCAGTAAATTCGATTTACATTAAATTGACTGAGTGGTTTGCATTGTTGCCAAGGGTTTACAGCAACTCATCTGCAGCTTCACTTTCAGTTTTTTGGATATTTTAATGCTTTTAGGTAAATTGTCATGAAGCCTTCCTCTGATGTAACGAGATATTGTGGGTAGATTTGTTGTATTACTAGGCAGTCTTGAACTGGCTAGCATCTTTCAGTGATCTAAGATAGTGGTTTTCTTTGGGAGTACTTCCTCATATTATTTTAAAATTGTGAAAAAGCAGTGTTTGATGCATTTGTATATTTATAGTAAAGTTTATTTGTTTGGACCATTTCAAGAGTTTATTTCAAATATGAGTTACTATTAGTGAAAAAAGAAATAACTAGCACTTTCACAGTTTCTTGGTTGTATACTTTTTAGTGGATTTATTATGTCTCCTTTTGTGTTTCGTAGGTACATGGGTTTTGAAAACTTGAATTTTAGTTTTATTTAGAAGCACGCAAGTTAATATTGTGCTTTGTTTCCTATTTTGTTTTTCACTCATGTTGTACCTATGGTGTGTATAGGCCATGCCTTTGTGTATAGTCTATTGTTGACTGATATATACTATTTGTTTACCTCCTGCCCCAGGAGTTCCTTCTATCCTTATGAAGCTCCTGCAGCACACTGGAAGATGGCCATGTCCACGAATCAGGACCACAGGTCATAAAGTGTTGTGATTTGGTGTATGCATCTATGAGTAACAAATGTAGGCATTTGAGCAGAAAGTTCCTGGTGACTTCCTTATGATAGTTGCATCAGGGTTATTGTGTTGAGATGTGTTGAAACGATGTTTGTAGAGTGGTAGTGAGGGATGATGTCGTAAGCATAAGCTAGAGAGTGTTCCTTGTGTTTGTCTGGATATTGTGGTTTCTGATGGGTTTATAACTGGTGGGTTGGAGTTGTTTAGTATTAGATTATTTTAGTGTGTATGCATTTTGTCAGTGATATATTTGGTGTGGGTGGGGATGATGTGTTAGTAGAGGTTACTGAATTGGAAGACGGGGTTAAACTTTTTATTTCTACTTGGGGGTTGGTGGTAGATGGAAGAGGTCTTGTGTTGTTCCATAGAAATGAGGTATGAAGGTCTTGGAAGTATCCTTGTTTCATTGTGAATTTGTTGAGTGTTATGGTTGCTTGGTAGCTGTTGATTATTTTGAGTGCTCTATTTTTTGAGTTTGCATCTTTGTTATAACTGCTATGATGGGTTGGAATGTCAGACAGGTGAGGCATAGTTGGAAGTGGAGTGGATGAATTGTTTGAATGAGATGTTAAGGGATTCTTTTTCTTGCCCAAATATAATGCCAGTTAGTGTTCTAAGGGCATTGGTTTATGTGGTGCTTTTGTGGTGGTGTTATTGATGTTATGAGTGAATCTTGTGTGTTTCGTATACGATGCCAAGAATGGTTGGTTTAATGTATATTGTGACCATTCAAGGTGAGTTGAGGATGTGAGCTAGATTTTTGTTTCTCTGGGTTGAAAAAGTGATATAAGACTTCTGTGGAGATGCAGGCATTCTATTCAGGTTGAGGTTAGGTTAGGAAATACCACCTCACACCAAATAGTGTCCTCAAACATTTCATTTCCAATACTTCCACCCTCCTCCTTACAATTCAGTCCATATCCCATGCCTTGCAACCATATAACATTATATGAACTACTGTTCCTTCAAGCATACCCATTTTTTGCTCTCCAAGATAACATTCTCTCCTTCCACACATTCTTCATCACTCCTAAAACCTTCGCCCCCTCCTCAACCCTGTGACTCCCTTCTACTTCCATGGTTCCATCCACTGCTAAGCCCACTCCCAGATATCTAAAACACTTCAGTCCCTCCAGTTTTTCTCCATTCAAACTTACTTCCCAATTAACTTGTCCCTTAACCCTACTGAACCTAATAACCTTGCTCCTATTCACGTGTACTCTCAACTTTCTCCTTTCACTTACTTTTCCAAACTCAGTCACCAGCTTCTGTATCATCGGTGAACAACAACTGACTCGTTTCCGAAGCCCTCTCATCCCCAACAGACTGCATACTCGCCCCTCTCCCTAAAACTCTTGCATATACCTCCTTAACCACCCCATCCATATATCGTTCCAAATGATGTGGTATACCGGGGTCATTGGCTGTCAGTGGACTGAACCAGAATGTGAAACATCTGGGGTAAATCATAGAAAGGTCTGTGGGGACTACCTGGCTGAGGCAAGAGGTTGTGATGCTGTTTCCTGTGGGGCAGGGTGGTGCCAGAGGTGGATGAAGGCAAGCAAATATGAATATGTATATATGTATATGTATATATATGTATATCTTCTGATATGTATAAGTATGTACATGTATGGGTGTTTCTGTATAGGTATGTGATTGGATGGGCCATTCTTCATCTGTTTCCTGATGCTACTTTGCTGATGCAGGAAACGACAGTCAAGTATAATAAAAAAAGATATATAGAGATAAATATATAAGATTGAGTGAGTGGTAGTGGAAAGAGTGTGGTTAAGAGAGCAGAAGAGTGCTACAATGGTTTGGACATCAGGAGGGAATGAGTTGAGAAAGGTTGACAAATAGAAGATATATGTGCCAAAAGTCGAGGGAGCAAGAATGACAGGGAGACCAAATTGGAGATGAAAGGATGGAATGAAAAATGTTTTGAACAGTTGTGACCTGAACATGCAAGAGGGTGAAATATGTATATGGGAAAGGGTGAATTGGAATGATGTGGTATACAAAGGTTGCCATGGTCTCATTGGACTGAACTAGAGCATGTGAAGCATCGAGGGTAAACCATTGAAAGGTCTGTGGAGCCTTGATGTGCATAGGGAGCTTTGGTGTTGGTTCATTACACATGGTAGCTAGAGAATGGATGTGAGTGGATGTGGCCTTCGTATGTTTCTAGTGCTACCTCACTGTCGCAGGAAATGGCAGTCAAGTACGATAAAGAAGTGGGTTTACTCTGTGAAACCTATCAGTGGGGAAGTTCGCCAAGTAAAGAAGGACAAGGTGAAAAGAAACCACATGAAATGATAGAAGCAAATTGAAAAAAATTTATATGAAATGAAAAACTAAATAAAGTGAGTCCATCTTGATAATTTGAAAATGTAAAACAGGCAATTGTAAAAGAATTTTCATAACCCTTGAAAACACCAGGGCAAGCCCAGCTCCATCTCATCATGCCATTGACACACAAAGGCCATATCTTATCCCAGGGTGAACATAACCTTTGAAATATCTCAGTAAGATTTTTAACACTTAGTAAAAATATTATTTATGATGGAATAAGTTACTGACATGAAATGTTTATAATCACATATTTCTGGAAAAAAATGGATATTCCCACACTAAAGATACTGAAACTAATGGACAGAAAAACCCAGTTGTATTAAGAGTGACTGTTATGCAATGATCAGATATCCCCTTGCCCCAGCTCTGTTTGTCTTTTGCCTCAGTGATCTGGTTTTATTGAAGATATTGTAGGAAATGCTGCCTGAAGAATTGGAATGTGTACTGCTAAGATAAGCCTGATTGTGAACCTGATTAATGTGTATTACATTTTCTTCATGAAAAGTCCCAAGTCGATTTTCCATTTTCATTCTCTTAATATTGAATGCAAGAAAGCCCAGTACTTTTGTTTGCTACTTTACCTCTGCCTCAATTTTCCTTGCTGGTTTTAACCCTTATACTGCTATGATTGCTAGTTTGATGATGTATAGTTCATGGCTAATACTGTCAATTGACAGTGTAATGGTTCCCACCATCGTTTGAATTCTCACCACTTGATCAATAACATTTTTAGCATTCTCCTGCCATAGCCAGAAAATGTATCACGTCACATTCATCCTTATATTTCATTCTAAAGATGTACATTATGCAAATGTTCATTTATTTATGTAAAATGAAAAAAAAATTTAAATATAAAAATTACCTGTGTTACACTTTACATAAACATTGTTGTAATCCCTAAAAAGTATGCGTAAATATTGTTATAATCCCTAAAATTAATAATTAAATTTGTACTTTGCTTAGATGTATAAAGATTTATTTATACATGTGAAATGATGTTACTGGGCTATGCCTGCTAATGGTTACATCATGAATGAAAAGTCACCTTTGGGGAAGCTTTATCTTTGGGAGTGCAGTCTTGCCAAAGAATGTTTCACTCCAAATTTATGTACATTTCCCCACCAGAAGTAGTGGAGCTATGAACTGCAGGAACCTGTAGGAAGGTCATGGGTAACAACAGGTCTCTTTCATAGAAATTGATCTTTGGTTAGTTATTAATAATTGTATGTGAAATCACCCCTTTGGAAAAACAGTTATCATGCAATGGCCGCTTACCAGCCTCATTGCGGTCCATTCGGAACTCTACCACTTCAGTATAGAGGACTTAAAAGATCAAAAGATTTCTTTCTTTTTTCTTTTATATAAATATAAAGAGCCATTTAAGGTCAGTGGTGTAGTTAAAGGGTTCACATGTTCGTAAGACCAGCACTTCCATTGACAATGCTTTTATTATAATTGTTAAAGCAATTAGTTTCTCCTTTGAGCTTTTGTCCTTGGCTTTAGCCATAGTAGTATGTAGTAAGCCCTTGTGTTGATTTAAGATGTGCAGTTTGGTGGCATCTTGCATGATATACAGCACACTTTGATCTTGGCAGTACTAGTGTGACAAACCAATAGTTTTTCTAGTGTATTTCAGCTTGAGCATGTCAGTTTTCTAAGAAATAGGTTGTTTGGCTGTGCTTACCTATGTTTGCATTACCTTTTAGATGATTTCGTTTTTTCATTATTAATTTTCTGTGGCCACAATAGTATTGCATCGCACCGTAGTAGCTTTCCATACATTTATAGCTTTTTTCTTCATTTTTTAGTATTCTTCATCAAATACACACGTATGTACATGCATGCACGCATTTTTTCATACTTGATCACCGTTTCCCCTGTTTGCGAGGTAGCACCAGGTAACAGATGAAGAAGGACATCCTCTCACACACATTTTTTTTTTCTCCATACATAATATATTTATTTATTATACTTTGTCCCTGTCTCCCGCGTTAGCGAAGTAGCCCAAGGAAACAGACGAAAGAATGGCCCAACCCACACCACATACACATGTATATACATACACATCCACACACACACACACACATATACATACCTATACATCTCAACGTATACATATATATAGACCCTCAGACATATACATATATACACATGTACATAATTCATACTGTTGCCCTTATTCATTCCTGTCACCACCCTGCCACACATGAAATAACAGCCCCCTCCCCCTGCATGTGCATGAGGTAGCACTAGGAAAAGATAACAAAGGCCACATATGTTCACACTCAGTCTCTAGCTGTCATGTATAATGCACCGAAACCACAGCTCCCTTTCCACATCCAGGCCCCACAAAACTTTCCATGGTTTACCCCAGACGCTTCATATGCCCTGGTTTAATCCATTGACAGCACATCGACCCCGGTATACCACATTGTTCCAATGCACTCTATTCCTTGCACGCCTTTCACCCTCCTGCATGTTCAGGCCCTGATTGCTCAAAATCTTTTTCACTCCATCTTTCCACCTCCAATTTGGTCTCCCGCTTCTCCTCGTTCCCTCTACCTCTGACACATATCCTCTTTGTCAATCTTTCCTCACTCATTCTCTCCATGTGACCAAACCATTTCAAAACACCCTCATCTGCTCTCTCAACCACACTCGTTTCATTACCACGCATCTCTCGTACCCTTTCATTACTTACTCGATCAAACCACCTCACACCACATATTGTCCTCACACATTTCATTTCCAGCACATCCACCCTCCTCTGCACAACTCTATAGCCCACGCCTCGCAACCATATAGCGTTGTTGGAACCACTATTCCTTCAAACATACCCATTTTTGCTTTCCAAGATAATGTTCTCAACTTCCATGCATTTTTCAACGTTCCCAGAACTTTTGCCCCCTCTCCCACCCTATGATTCACTTCCGCTTCCAGGGTTCCATCCGCTGCAGTGAAAATTTTTTATCAAGGGTGTAAGGCATGTGTACGAGTAGGAAAAGAGGAAAGTGATTGGCTCTCAGTGAATGTTGGTTTGCGGCAGGGGTGCGTGATGTCTCCATGGTTGTTTAATTTGTTTATGGATGGTGTTGTTAAGGAGGTTAATGCAAGAGTTTTGGAAAAAGGGGCAAGTATGCAGTCTGTTGTGGATGAGAGAGCTTGGGAAGTGAGTCAGTTGTTGTCCGCTGATGATACAGCACTGGTGGCTGATTCGGGTGAGAAACTGCAGTAGCTGGTGACTGAGTTTGGTAAAGTGTGTGAAAGAAGAAAGCCGAGAGAAAATGTGAATAAGAGCAAGGTTATTAGGTACAGTAGGGTTGAGGGACAAGTCAATTGGGGGTAAGTTTGAATTGTTTTAGATATCTGGGAGTGGATTTGGCAGTGGATGAAACCATGGAAGCGGAAGTGAATCATAGGGTGGGGGAGGGGGCGAAAGTTCTAGGAGCGTTGAAAAATGTATGGAAGTCAAGAACGTTATCTTGGAAAGCAAATATGGATATGTTTGAAGGAATAGTGGTTCCAACAATGTTATATGGTTGCGAGGCATGGGCTGTAGATAGAGTTGTGCGGAGGATGGTGGATATGCTGGAAATGAGATGTTTGAGGACAGTATGTGGTGTGAGGTGGTTTGATCAAGTAAGTAATGAAAGGGTAAGAGAGATGTATGGTAATAAAAAGAGTATGGTTGAGAGAGAAGAGAGGGTGTTTTGAAATGGTCACATAGAATGAGTGAGGAAAGATTGACAAAGAGGATATCCTTCCCTCTCGTTTTTTTTAATTTTCCAAAAGAAGGAACAGAGAAGGGGGCCAGGTGAGGATATTCCCTCAAAGGCCCAGTCCTCTGTTCTTAACGCTACCTCGCTAACATGGGAAATGGCGAATAGTATGAAAGAAAAGATATATATATATATTTTTTTTTTTTTTTTTTTTTTTATACTTTGTCGCTGTCTCCCGCGTTTGCGAGGTAGCGCAAGGAAACAGACGAAAGAAATGGCCCAACCCCCCCCCCCCATACACATGTACATACACACGTCCACACACGCAAATATACATACCTACACAGCTTTCCATGGTTTACCCCAGACGCTTCACATGCCTTGATTCAATCCACTGACAGCACTTCAACCCCTGTATACCACATTGCTCCAATTCACTCTATTCCTTGCCCTCCTTTCACCCTCCTGCATGTTCAGGCCCCGATCACACAAAATCTTTTTCACTCCATCTTTCCACCTCCAATTTGGTCTCCCTCTTCTCCTCGTTCCCTCCACCTCCGACACATATATCCTCTTGGTCAATCTTTCCTCACTCATTCTCTCCATGTGCCCAAACCATTTCAAAACACCCTCTTCTGCTCTCTCAACCACGCTCTTTTTATTTCCACACATCTCTCTTACCCTTACGTTACTTACTCGATCAAACCACCTCACACCACACATTTTCCTCAAACATCTCATTTCCAGCACATCCATCCTCCTGCGCACATCTCTATCCATAGCCCACGCCTCGCAACCATACAACATTGTTGGAACCACTATTCCTTCAAACATACCCATTTTTGCTTTCCGAGATAATGTTCTCGACTTCCACACATTTTTCAAGGCTCCCAAAATTTTCGCCCCCTCCCCCACCCTATGATCCACTTCCGCTTCCATGGTTCCATCTGCTGACAGATCCACTCCCAGATATCTAAAACACTTCACTTCCTCCAGTTTTTCTCCATTCAAACTCACCTCCCAATTGACTTGACCCTCACCCCTACTGTACCTAATAACCTTGCTCTTATTCACATTTACTCTTAACTTTCTTCTTCCACACACTTTACCAAACTCAGTCACCAGCTTCTGCAGTTTCTCACATGAATCAGCCACCAGCGCTGTATCATCAGCGAACAACAACTGACTCACTTCCCAAGCTCTCTCATCCCCAACAGACTTCATATATATATATATATATATATATATATATATATATATATATATATATATATATATTTTTTTTTTTTTTTTTTTTTTTTTTTTTGTGAATGTTTTTCAGATGGATATTAATTTTAGAAATGTACTGAAGGATTTTGACTTGAGATAAGTAGCCAGTTTTGTTTGAAAGTATGTTTAGCAACCTAGGATTAGCCATAGTGTTGAGGGGGGGAAATGTATATGGATTACCATGAAGGTCCAGTTTACTGAAATGTATTTTATCATGTGAGCAACGACATTAAACATTTGCTACTGTGAGTACACAGTGAAGCAAGGAAATTTGTAATATTGTTTGTGTTATTGTTTTCTTTGAGGGATGTTCAAAAAGTTTTATCAAAGAGTTAGATTTGATTCAGAGATGTGTTGAAGAAACGTCGGAGATTTAGTGGATAAAGTCTTTTAGCATTCCTAAAGGAACGTTAGAGGTGAATTAGGGAAAATGTAGAAGGATGTTGAGCATCTTTCTGTAGAGTTTTGTTAAGCATTTATTTTGGAGGATTTGAATTTGGATTGAAATGTTATATTGGAGTCATGAAGGTATGCTAGATTGTGATTGGGGAAACGTTGAATTGCAGTAGGAGGATTTATGGTGATGTACCAGAGGATGCTTTGAAGTGTTAAGACCATTTTGGAGATTATTAGAAGATCGGAGATGTAATGGAGGGGTCTGTAGATTTTAGATTGATGTTGGTGTTTCCTTGAGGTGATATACAAGTGCAACTTATGGAGAATGGAAAATTATTAAGTAATGGAAGAGATTTGATATATCATGGGTATTTTTCTTAATGCTTTTGTATATAAATTTCATAAGTTGGGTTTATGAAATTATGAAACATGAATTTTGCTTTATTACCATTTTCTTAATATCATTAAAGCTCTGCCTCTAGAGAATGGATGTGAGCAAATGAGGCCATTTATTTATCTGTTCATGGCAAAAATTTGCTGATGCAAGAAATGAAAAAAAATTTAGAATTTTTTTTTTATGTATTTATGATTACCGTAGGGCTATTTTAAAGGTCCTTTCAGCTCAGGGCTGCACTGCTTCCATTAGCAGGAAAATATAGATTCTTTTGGAGAGAGAAGTTCTTTGATGAGAATGTATTATCAGTAATACAGCCTTGCTAGAGGTGACTTTTCATTGTGGTGTATTCTCGAGAAGGCCAAGTCCAGTATAAATGTATAAAGGTTCTGTGGCTTCAGAAAGATTGAAAATCCCTTGTAGAGACTGCATAAGTGATGGAGATTTGGTGGTGGTAGTAAGTTAGCACCTTTGCTTCATCCTATGTATATTCCTTGGCACATACTTATCTCTATCAAAGCATTGAGCAGAACTGGTATTTGTTTTACTGTAAATTGGCATGTAGTTTTGTTCCCCTCTGTATGAGGAGAGTATTTTCATTGATGCAGATATGCCTAACTCAGCCTGCAGCATCTCAGGCTACAACTTGGTAAATGCTTTCTTACTTTTGCTGCTGTTTGCAATGTTATCTGGCTTTCAGAAAGGACCACATGTTTTTAGGTGTTTTAGCACAAAAAGAAGCTAGATATCACATTCAGATCTGTAATAAAGGAATGTATTTTGATTGATTGGTATAGATTTGTTTTAAGAATGTAAATGGATAGAGATATGGTGAAACATGTTTATAGTAATCTTAGAAACTGATTTTGTCCGATCTGGTTACCCAAAATCAATTTACGTGGTATTCAAGTACCTGAAGGTTTGTTTGTTCCTTTTTGGCAGTGCCGGCTGGCGTGGTGTGGGTGTAGGCAGGGTAGTGGGAGCAGCAGCAACGGCAGCCACAATAGCAACGAGGAAACCACCGCCATGAATGGTTCTGTTGGAGAGCGTGTTGCTATCTTAGATGCTGGTGCCCAGTACGGAAAAGTTATTGACAGACGTGTTCGGGAACTTAATGTGGAGTCTGACATCCTTCCTCTAGACACACCAGCATATACTCTAAAAGAAAAAGGATATAGGTGAGTGTGAGTACATTTTCTGGAATATAAATTAACACTGAAGAGATAAGAAATTTGTCTTTGTTAAAGATTATGCAATAATATATTTTTGAACCATGGAGCCTGAACATAAAGGAGCGTGAAAGGCATACGTGGAATAACATGAATTAGAACAATGTGGGTTACTAGTGTCAGCATGGGCTTGGATGCTGATAGGTAGCTTAGGTTTTGTTGCATTTACACATGACAGCTAGAGAGTAGATGTGGGCGATTGTGGCTTATTTTTTTGTCTGTTCTTGGCATTACCTCGCTAACACGGGAAACAGCGACCAAGTAAATTGTTTTTTCATATATGATCACTGTTTTCTGCATTAGCAAGGTAGTGCCAGGAACACATACACTAAAGCAGAGGGTAGCAATTCTGTTTTCGTGGGATGAGGTAACACCGGGAATGGAAGGCAAGCAAGTATGAATATTTTTTTGTGTATGTTTACTCGATCAGACCACCTCACACCACATATTGTCCCCAAACATTTCATTTCTAACACATCCACCCTCCTCCGTACTAGACTATCCATATGCCATGCCTTGCAACCGTATGATATTGTTGGAACTACTATTCCTTCAAACATACCCATTTTTGCTCTCCGAGATAATGTTCTCTCCTTCCACACATTCTTCATTACTCTCAGAACCCTTGTCCCTTCCCCCACCCTGAATCTACACCAGATGTTGGTTTGAGGAATATCTAAAACATTCCGTGCATTTATTTTTTCAGAGCTGTCATAATATCTGGAGGTCCGAGTTCTGTATATGCAGAAGATGCCCCACGCTATGACTCTGACATTTTCAAAATAAATGTACCTGTATTAGGTGAGTGGGTGTATAAGCTTAGGGTTGTATAAATATGGTAGTTATTTTTCTTGTGAACAGTCATTCCATATCTACACATGCCTCATTTGTCCCATTGTGGGTTATTGCCTACATTTCTTGTGTGGTTTTCTTGTGCTTATCAGTTGACCAGAGTTGTAGCAAGAGCTTTGAGCTCTATTAACTCTCCAGCTATTGCTTCAACCTTCCTTTTACATCTGTTCTGACATTACTTCCCCCTCTCTGTTGTCAAGGTGTCATTTCACCCACTGCTTTCATGAGCTGTCCTGTGTACCAATCCCTGTAACCTGGACCAACAACATTGCAGTAATTGACTTATATGAAATTTTTTTTTTTCATTCAGCAAAGCTGTGGAGTAATCTTTTTTTCTTTAGTGTTTTCCTCATCCTTTACTAGTAACTTGCCACCTTTAAGAGCTAGATGTAGAAACATATGAGGAGCTAAAGTTAATTCTTATTGTATCCTTTTTTATTCTCATGGCCGGTATATGTCATCTAAGATGGCCTTGAGTGCGGTAAGATTTTGCCTGTACTATGTTGCTGCAATATAAAATGAATATGTAACGAATCCATTTAAAGTATTTAGACTACATGAAGAAGTTTCTCACTTAGCCCATCCCTTGTTGTGTTATTGCAATGTTTACCAAATATGCTAAGTATAGTGTCCCTGCCTGAGCATTAGCAGAAGTTAGTTCAACATGTGTGTGAATCTTGTGATATGTTTGCTAATTGATATATAGGTAGTGAAAATAGATATTTGATGTTACATTTCTCAATATTGCCTTTTATTCTCCCTTGTTCCTAACTCATTCCTTGTTCACAGTGCCTTGAGTTTATTATGTTAGTTCTCATTTTGCTGGTCTTTCTTAAGTTTGCTGTCATTGTTATGGAAAATGTTGGTATTTCAAGAGAATCTAGGATAAAAGAATATTGTTTCCATTATGAGAATGGGAATTACATCTTGTCTGACAATAAAATCTCCCTTTTGACAAATTCTGTACTGTACACCTTTACTATTCATGACTGTAGCTTAGTTACTGGAATTTTACTGTAATGTTATTTATGAATTAGGAACCAGGTCATTAACTTGAAGGATAGAATTTATTTTCACAGAATTTTGATTGTCCTATGACCCTGGCTGTTTAACTTTAGCAACAAGTTAAACTTCTGGTACAGTTAAATGACTGCTTTGCATTGTTGCTGTACTTTTTTATTTTCTTTACAGTAAACTTATATGATAGTGATAATAGAATATTTAAAAAAAGTGGTAACTTGAAGCAAGCCAGGACAAGAGAGGCCAACAGAGGCCTCCCTATGAGTGGTTTGTAAAGTTCTTGAAAACATATGTAGAAAGCATATGGTCGACCCTCCACATAGGAAAAATGACCTGAGAGACCACAATGTTAAGGAAAGGCAGGTCATATGTAAGAAACCTTTAGTTTCAGTAAGAGTGAGAGCTCTGTATTAGACAGAAGGGAAGACTTGGTGGATTGTTTGTATTTGGACTGCTAAAAAGCATTTGACCTTAAATTACATGTCAGGCTGATAAATTTGCTGGATCACTAGGCAGAAATACTTCTTTGATGAATAGATTATGTAAGTAGAAGAGTACCAAGGACACTTGTCACAGGAACCATCTCAAAATGGGTTGAGGTCACTATTTGATAGCCACGGGTTTCTCTTCTGGGACCATTACTTTTCTTGATCTATGTTGACTTGCCAGGGTGAGTGGTCTCCAGCCAAAATATGTTTGGAGAAGATGCGAAGGTCGTGAGGAAAGTAAAAAGCATAGAGGATTACATCAACTTATGTAAGACCTTGACAGATTTCACGGTTGCTCTGACGTATTCTTGATGAAGTTCATACCAAGTAAATGTAGAGTTATGAGGATGGATCAGCGTAAAAGAAGTCTTTGAGATGATTATCATCGAGCAGGACATAAGCTTTAGGAATCTGTATGTGAGAAAGATATGGGAATCAACTTTGTTTTTTTTTTTTAACCTCTCACCAAAGTCTTACCTTTGGTTGATGGTAAGGGAAATCAGCTGTCTGTTTGTGAATATTAGATACCAGCAATATCTAAAAAAGCCCAGAGAGATGATAGAGAAGGTCCAGAGAAGAGCAACAAAGATGTTTCCAGAATTTAGTGAGCTGATTTACAGGGAAAGACTAGAGGCTTTAAATTGCCCACTAGGCCTAGATAAGAGAAGTGTGAGGGATGACCTGATCACAGCTTTTAAGATTTTTAAAATGGGTCAGTGATGTAGACAGTGAACTTTTTTTAGAGAGCTACAGTGTAGGCATAGCATACAGAAATTTGTGAAGTTGTTCAATAGAGAATGTTCAAGAAATGGAGCCCCACAAATGTAAAAACCCCCTCCCCAAACAGTACAGATTTGAATTAAACACACTAATCATCATTCCTTTCCTGTCACCAGCCCCACCTTAGGAGGATTGTTAAGGAGACCAACAATATTAGATTTGCTTTCAGTTTTATGGCTAAGGAAATGTTCAGCAAGCTGTTCACATTTTACATGAGGCCAAGACTAGAGTATGCCTCTCAGGTTTGGTGACTCCACATAAAGGAGCACCATGCATGAATAAGATGGTGACTCCTTTGGTGGATAGAAGAACTATGTAAGTGGAAGGGAACAAAGGACACATGTTAGAGGAACCTTTCAGAATGTGTTAAGGTCACCATGAGAGTTGGGGAGTAATTCTTAGGAGCACTTTAAAAAGATATAGACAAATATGTACAAATGTCCATCAAAGAGACTTAAAAGGTTATTCAGTCATATTCCAAGAGAATTACAAAACATGCTTGGAGTTGTCCAAATACATTTAAAGGATCTCATTTGTGGCCAGAGAAGTTTAGAATAGATAATTATCCCTGAAGAGTGGATGCTGAGAGAAACAGCATTATCCAAGTACTTGTAGGTCTCTCTCTCTCTCTCTCTCTCTCTCTCTCTCTCTCTCTCTCTCTCTCTCTCTCTCTCTCTCTCTCTCTCTGATTTCTTGGAAAAGATAGTGTTATGATAATACCTGATAATGAACTTGTTTTACTAAAAGGCATTTATTAATTAGAGCATTAAATACCGATGGAATGGTTGTACTCTTTATATGCAAGATCCTGTTGTTAGAGATGATGATATGTATGCGACGTGATTAATTTTCTTTTGCAGGAATTTGTTATGGCATGCACCTTATAAACAAAGAGTTTGGTGGAACAGTCTTAAGAAAAGCAGCAAGAGAAGATGGCCAGTATACAATAGAAGTTGATAAGTTTTGTCATATATTCAAGTGAGTGGTCCTATTGGTTTATCTTTATTGTTACACAATAGGAAGTAACTAAAGCTGACAGTTGATGTGATTTTCAGATTTGATTTCATGATATGTATATCCATGTACAAGAAACTATTTGACATCATACATTAAGAATGGTGGTAATAAATTGATTGATGGTAATTGCCCATACAATTAAACAATTTTAGGAAGGAAATTTTCTTTTTCCATTGATGGATTGTTTTCTCTGGTTGTATTCAGACCAAAGTAGAGGTAGTAGGTTGGAACACAAGGCATTAACATTGAATAGACTTATTAGGTAGGAGTGACTGGTAAGAACATTAGGGAGGCTTCTCTGGAAACACTGTGCTAGAGTTAGAGTTTCCTTTTGCCTGAAGCCAGTTAAGGGCGAGAGACCAAAGGCTAAGAAAATAGCACTGGAATTTACTACTTATAGAGACTCCTTTGCTGTGGCCACCCCCTTGAGAGAGTTTCTGGAGGGAGCAGGAGTCAGAGATATGGATAGATAGGTAATCAGACTAAAGGCACACACGAATCCAGTCTGCATCCTAACATAGCCTTGAAAGATCAGTCACCTCTACTTGGCAGAAATCCAGCCAGATTGTGTGTCATGTAAATCAAATACAACACCTGCTCTTTACACCATATTCATCAACAGAAAGGCCATAAACAAACTAAACACCTTCAGAACAATTACCAGCATCAGTTTTGGACTAGCAAAGATTCCTTTGGTATATCCTGCAAGCATTTCATCCACTTCACCCTAAACTATGCTTCACCTCCCTAATCAAGTACAGTTTCAAAAGCAAACATATCAAAGCTGCAAACCACTCAGAGAGTAAGGCTCTCATAACAGTTGTCAGCTGTGAAGCAAGTGCCTTTTTTGCATGCCCAAGAAAGATTCTTCTGGTATAATCTTTCAGTATGCTTAGCACTCACGTGAGTATCTTTTCAGTACCACTAGATCCCCCCCACCCAAACCACCTCATAAGCAACCACCAATCCCAAATAGAAAAGAAAAAAAAAAACACACACCTCAGCAGTCTGGACTGAGATCCCTTCTCTCACAACAAATGTGACATCAAAACATATATGCACATTATTGATAAAATTAGCACAAAACGACCTCCCTCTCAGCCCAGTTGGAAAGTGTACTTCTCAATACGTCCATCCATCTGAATCTACGCTTTCCAGACGTATACGTAGTTCACATTCTCACCTTTGTTTATAGTACTTCCTTTCTCTCCAACTGCTTGTTCCAGCTGTATAAACACTGATTCACTATGTCACAAGACTCCATAGGCCCAACATTTAACATCTGTGCTGAAGATACTGAATGTATGTTCTTACACTGTCCTACACTCACCTCACTCAGACATTCACAAAACATCATCATACTTTTTGACCTGTGGTCCCACCCAATTGATATGATCTGTTTCCTGAGTGTTGTGAGAGCCTCACATAATGGGATCCTGGGGCAGTAAAGTAAATAAGTATTTAGGCCATGGCACTTGGTACCATCCTTCAGAGATTTTAGCTCTAATTTTATCTTGGCATTATCATGTACATGTCCTTTTCCTTTCTGACTTTTTTGTTATGTATGCTTTAGTTTGTTATATCATATGTGAAAACACTGGACAATTGCTGTACTTAAAACATTCAAAGTAACGGTAAGGTTTCGTTGTCATGCTTAGGTATTGCTTTAATATCTTAAAATTCATGGAGGCATAGATATGGTTGTTAAATGATTGGTTATGGTTCTTCTGCATTGTCCTAGATTTAATCCTTCTAACAGCACAAATGTCTCATGGAGGTGGATCTGCATTTTATTGTTTAGATCTTGTATTTTTCATTCATTTTTATTTTACGTCTGACAGATACATGGTGGTCAAACAGAATGTTCTGCTTACTCATGGAGATAGTGTAGACAAAGTTGCTGATGGGTTTAAAGTTGTAGCCACATCAGGAAGCATCATTGCAGCCATTGCAAATGATAAACTTCGCCTGTATGGTGTCCAATTTCATCCAGAGGTAAGCATAGAGTGGATTCATCAAGTTTGCTTTTAAATTGATGTGTTAGTATGAGTAAGATCTTAATTCATTGATTTTTTGAGCCTTGAGACAGGTTGTATGAACCTCCCTGTCCTTGCAGAAAATGGAAAGGAGGCAAAAGGATTTACATTTGTACATCCACATCGACCAAAACAGATACATTCATCATTCATGGAACCTTTCACAAGTCAAGCTGTGCTTAGCTGGCAATTCTCATTATTGTCCATTGCGTAGTTGCATCTTGTTAAAGACACTGCAAAGCCAGAAGTTTGTGCGCAGTCTTCCTTAAACATTAGGATTACATTGAAGTATGATTAGATTGTAAGATAATGTGATGTATTGTTTAGAAGTGTAGTGAGTGTGTTCTGCCAGGTCTCAGGTTTATTTGTATCTTGTATTAGATATCGAGAGAAAAATAAAGTGGTCATTTCAAGTAGAAGTGTAATATCTTATAAAACCGTGCACACAGTCACTGTTTTATTTTTATCTTGTGTGAGCTATTGAGAGAAAAATGAAGTGTTCTTTTAAGTTTTAGATTAATATCTGATGAAAACATATGCACACAGTCAATGTGTATGCATCTAAATTCCAACTTCCTTGTTGCACACAGGCCACATATGTAGAGATTCAATCTTTGTAGATCCACAAACCATTCACCAGCATCCAGGCTTTGTCCCTACAAGAACATTCCTCAGATCCACCCCTCTCCTGACTGAGATTACCAACAAAAGAGAACCCTCCTAGGACTCCACAGCTACTTACGTATGTCACCTGCTAATATGTCACCTATGCATGTAGGGCAAAGCAACAGCTAGGTTACATAACTAACTAAATGGATATGAAACTTTCCCTGTAACACAGAAATTATTATTTTTCTGATTCAAAATGATTACGGATATTCTTTTCTTTTCCTTTTCTTTTAAACTATTCGCCATTTCCCGCGTTAGCGAGGTAGCGTTAAGAATAGAGGACTGGGCCTTTTTTGGAATATCCTCACCTGGCCCCCTCTGTTCCTTCTTTTGGAAAAAAAAAAAAAAAACGAGAGGGGAGGATTTCCAGCCCCCCCGCTCCCTCCCCTTTTAGTCGCCTTCTACGACACGCAGGGAATACGTGGGAAGTATTCTTAATCCCCTATCCCCAGGGATACTCTTACTTCATGTTATAACATATGTCAGCAAACATAATTTCCATAATTTTCATTAAGACTGTTTTAGGAAATGAGATGTATGCTGCAGTGTAGTCTTGAGGTGATTTTTCACCTTGACCAGTGATGTGATCCAAACTTGATGAAATTCAAAACCTGCCAAACATTTTGAGGGACACATTTTGAGGCCTGCCTCTTGAAAGTCATTGTACCCGGCCTTCTTGCCTGAGGATTCTTTCTGTGGGGCTCCGGCAGGATTTAGTTATGTCCACAGGTGAAGAATTGTGGTGGTGATATGTGTTTTTCTTTGTGGAATAAGTGTAGAACAATTAAGGAGTAAGTGTTCAGTTTCTTCAGAGTGGAATGTTGCATTATGGGCATGAAGGGTCTTGTGATATGTTGGATTTATATTTGTTATGGAAATTTAGGAGAGATTCAGACTTTGAAAATGATATAAGTCATAGCATTAGGATGGATAGTGCCCATCTTTAGGATAAGCTGTACCAGTTCGTGTTTCCAATTTATATATGATATTTTTATGTTTAAGAAGAGGTAAAAAAGACAAGGAAGCACAAGTACTAGTTCTGATGCACACTCTTCGTTAAACATATTTTAAAGAGCATCACAACATAGTCCAATGTGTAAATGCTAAATTTTTTAGAGAAGATTAGTTTTACACAATATATATATTTATATTTTATTTTGCTTTGTCGCTGTCTCCCGCATTTGTGAGGTAGCACAAGGAAACAGACGAAAGAAATGGCCCAACCCACCCCCATACACATGTATATACATCCACGTCCACACACGCAAATATACATACCTATACATCTCAATGTACACATATATATACACACACAGACACATACATATATACCCATGCACACAATTCACACTGCCTGCCTTTATTCATTTTACACAATAGTTTAGTTAAAGTTTGTTTCATCAATGTTAACCCACAAACTGTCTTCTCTAATTATTAATTGTACCTCAAGTACAGTTGCAGCACTTTTTAGTAATTATAAAAGATTCCATTAATTTTTTGTCATATATTCAAAAGAGGTATTTTCTTCAATAACTAAGATATGTAACAACACAGTAAAACTTACATGTATTGGTATTTTCCTAAGTCACTGATTGTGCAGGCTGTGACTCTGCCATCCATGCATTGTATCCCTTCTTACATTGTAATATACAAATATTTCACCCTGCAATTATGCTATAATTTCCAAAATTCCAGTAATATATGTTACATTATATGAATATGCTGTTTTTATTGATAGGGATAGGGAAGAAAGAATACTTCTTGTGTATTTCCTGTGTGTCTTATATGGCAGCTAAGAGGACTGAGGGGCTGCATACCCTCCCCTTCTTGTGTTTCAGTTTCCAAAAGTTAGAACCAAAGGGGCTGAATAAGGAGTGCTCATCCTACTTGAAAGCTCATGCTAAAGTGTCTGAATGTATTTGGATGTAACCAAGATAAGGAGAAAGGATTGAATGTATGTTTGTGGAAAGGACCTTGTTTATTCTAGCTCTAAGTGAAACAAAGCTTAAAGATAAGGAGGAAGATTAGTTTGGGAGTGTCTTGGGTTAGTAGTGTGAGAATGAAGGCAAGAGCTAAGGAAGTGCTCTTCTGGTGAAGGAGGAATAGTTGGAATGTGTGGTGTAAGGTAGTGAGCTCCAGTTTGATTTGGGTGAAAATGAAAGTGTATTCTAGTGGTGGGTTATTATCAATGCTTTTGCACCTGGCCTTAAGAAGAAGAATTATAGAGAAGCAATTCTTTCAAGATGTGAGAGATTGGGTACTAGTGAAAGTGAAAGTGGATAATGTGGTTTTTAAGGGTATTGTTGGGGGGCATGGAGTATTCATTAAGGTTAATAGAAATGGTGAATAGCTTGTAGAATTGTGTGCTGAAAAAGTACTGGTGATCGGGAATACCTGATTTAAAGAGAGGGACATGCATAAGTATTTTTTTTTTTTTTTTTATACTTTGTCGCTGTCTCCCGCGTTTGCGAGGTAGCGCAAGGAAACAGACGAAAGAAATGGCCCAACCCCCCCCATACACATGTACATACACACGTCCACACGCAAATATACATACCTACACAGCTTTCCATGGTTTACCCCGGACGCTTCACATGCCTTGATTCAATCCACTGACAGCACGTCAACCCCTGTATACCACATCGCTCCAATTCACTCTATTCCTTGCCCTCCTTTCACCCTCCTGCATGTTCAGGCCCCGATCACACAAAATGTTTTTTACTCCATCTTTCCACCTCCAATTTGGTCTCCCTCTTCTCCTCGTTCCCTCCACCTCCGACACATATATCCTCTTGGTCAATCTTTCCTCACTCATTCTCTCCATGTGCCCAAACCATTTCAAAACACCCTCTTCTGCTCTCTCAACCACGCTCTTTTTATTTCCACACATCTCTCTTACCCTTACGTTACTTACTCGATCAAACCACCTCACACCACACATTGTCCTCAAACATCTCATTTCCAGCACATCCATCCTCCTGCGCACAACTCTATCCATAGCCCACGCCTCGCAACCATACAACATTGTTGGAACCATTGTTGGGAAGTGAGTCAGTTGTTGTTCGCTGATGATACAGCGCTGGTGGCGGATTCATATGAGAAACTGCAGAAGCTGGTGACGGAGTTTGGTAAAGTGTGTGGAAGAAGAAAGTTAAGAGTAAATGTGAATAAGAGCAAGGTTATTAGGTACAGTAGGGTTGAGGGTCAAGTCAATTGGGAGGTGAGTTTGAATGGAGAAAAACTGGAGGAAGTGAAGTGTTTTAGATATCTGGGAGTGGATCTGTCAGCGGATGGAACCATGGAAGCGGAAGTGGATCATAGGGTGGGGGAGGGGGCGAAAATTTTGGGAGCCTTGAAAAATGTGTGGAAGTTGAGAACATTATCCCGGAAAGCAAAAATGGGTATGTTTGAAGGAATAGTGGTTCCAACAATGCATAAGTATATGTGGGTAAATAGGATTTGTATGTAGCATTTATGGATCTGGAGAAGGCATATGATAGAGTTGATAGAGATGCTCTGTGGAAGGTATTAAGAATATATGGTGTGGGAGGCAAGTTGTTAGAAGCAGTGAAAAGTTTTTATCGAGGATGTAAGGCATGTGTACGTGTAGGAAGAGAGGAAAGTGATTGGTTCTCAGTGAATGTAGGTTTGCGGCAGGGGTGTGTGATGTCTCCATGGTTGTTTAATTTGTTTATGGATGGGGTTGTTAGGGAGGTGAATGCAAGAGTTTTGGAAAGAGGGGCAAGTATGAAGTCTGTTGGGGATGAGAGAGCTTGGGAAGTGAGTCAGTTGTTGTTCGCTGATGATACAGCGCTGGTGGCTGATTCATGTGAGAAACTGCAGAAGCTGGTGACTGAGTTTGGTAAAGTGTGTGAAAGAAGAAAGTTAAGAGTAAATGTGAATAAGAGCAAGGTTATTAGGTACAGTAGGGTTGAGGGTCAAGTCAATTGGGAGGTGAGTTTGAATGGAGAAAAACTGGAGGAAGTGAAGTGTTTTAGATATCTGGGAGTGGATCTGGCAGCGGATGGAACCATGGAAGCGGATGTGGATCATAGGGTGGGGGAGGGGGCGAAAATTCTGGGAGCCTTGAAGAATGTGTGGAAGTCGAGAACATTATCTCGGAAAGCAAAAATGGGTATGTTTGAAGGAATAGTGGTTCCAACAATGTTGTATGGTTGCGAGGCGTGGGCTATGGATAGAGTTGTGCGCAGGAGGATGGATGTGCTGGAAATGAGATGTTTGAGGACAATATGTGGTGTGAGGTGGTTTGATCGAGTAAGTAACGTAAGGGTAAGAGAGATGTGTGGAAATAAAAAGAGCGTGGTTGAGAGAGCAGAAGAGGGTGTTTTGAAATGGTTCGGGCACATGGAGAGAATGAGTGAGGAAAGATTGACCAAGAGAATATATGTGTCGGAGGTGGAGGGAACGAGAAGAGGGAGACCAAATTGGAGGTGGAAAGATGGAGTGAAAAAGATTTTGTGTGATCGGGGCCTGAACATGCAGGAGGGTGAAAGGAGGGCAAGGAATAGAGTGATTTGGAGCGATGTGGTATACCGGGGTTGACGTGCTGTCAGTGGATTGAATCAAGGCATGTGAAGCGTCTGGGGTAAACCATGGAAAGCTGTGTAGGTATGTATCTTTGCGTGTGTGGACGTATGTATATACATGTGTATGGAGGTGGGTTGGGCCATTTCTTTCGTCTGTTTCCTTGCGCTACCTCGCAAACGCGGGAGACAGCGACAAAGCAAAAAAAAAAAAAAAAAGAAAATAAGAAAAGTGGTAAGTGGATATCCTTGGATTATGCGCTGATTGATAAGCGTGCTGAAGAGAGACTTGCATGTGAATGTGCTTAAAGGTGCAGCTGGTGGGATGTTGGATCTTTATCTGGTGGAGGTGAGGATGAACTTTGTGAAGCCTTTCAGGAAAGAGGAAATGATATGAATGAGAAGAGGGTGGTGAAAGTAAGCTAAGAATAGAGATCTGAGTAGAGAAACACCTGGAGAGGTTGAGTGAAAAATGAAAAAAGTGAGATTAGATGAAGCTTGGTGAATGGGTGAGGAATGGGAGGTACTTAGGGAAATAATGCTAGCATGTGTAAGAGAAGTGTAAAGCATGCTGGAGGGAGGTGGGGTGGTAAGGAAGGGGTAAATGTTAGAAGCAGTAGATGGACGTAGTAGGTAGGAACATTTAGGCAAGAGCTTTTGGTAGAAGTAGTAGATTAGAGCATTAGGTAGAAGCCTCTCCAAACACTGCACTAGACTTACCCCCTGCCAGTGGCCTGTTAAGGGTGAGGCACTAAAGGCTAAGAAGTGGCACTGGAGTTCTTTAGTCATGGAGACTGTTGCTGTGGCCGCCCCTTTAAGGGAGTTTCAGTTGGAATGAGGGTCAGAGATATAGATAGATAGACCATGTTGCTTGTGAAAAAGAAAAGAGAGTTGTGTGGGTTGTACATACAGGGAAGGAGTGCGAGTTATTGGGAGAAGTACGGGAGAAACCAGTTAGAGGTTAAACTAATCTAACTCAGAGATTTTTCCTGTGCCTGTGGGTAGAAATCTAATATTATTTAGGTCTAGCATCAAAGGCATTATATCTGGAAAGCCTGCAATATGTTTAGATGTTTCATTAATAATGAAAAAGAATATTTGAAATGGTAGATTAGATAGATTTTTTTTTTTTTTTTTTTTTTTTTTTCTCTCTCCAAAAGAAGGAACAGAGGGGGCCAGGTGAGGATATTCCACAAAGGCCCAGTCCTCTGTTCTTAACGCTACCTCGCTAACGCGGGAAATAGCGAATAGTTTAAAAGAAAAAAAGAAAAGATTAGATGTGTGAATTTTTCGAAATATGTAACTCTTGTGAGGCCTTTGTTTTATTCTAAGAATTTATACACTGATTCCGAAATGTTTTTATTGCAAAATGTCACTTTGAGAGCTATTGCTATTTTAGGGTCTACTGAAGTATTTCTCACACATGTGGTATAGCATATGCACATGTGACACTTATCTATAGTACTTATTTTTCTTGTACTCTGCATACAGACAGGCTTTTTCATTTTGTCACCAAAATACTCACTACTTACAGTGTCTTGATGAACGTAAAACTGTGTTGGCATAAGGCAGTGCTTGTGACTCTTCGCACATGAAATTTTATTACTGTGCTACAGCACTGCTTCAGTACTCGTGTTCGTTCGTGCTGATATGCGATTCTGCATCACTTGCAGTGTTCCATCTGCAACAATATTATGTTCATGTAAATAGCAGACCAGTTTTGGGCTAGTTTACCAATTACTGAAATTGTGTATATCCTTAACCATCATAACCAGACAGGACTGCCTTTACTACCAAATCAAAGATACAAAGTTGTGCTTCACAATCTGTTTGTGTCTTTCCATTTAGATTATAAAAGCATTGAATGTAGTCACTTTCTACATACTACAGTACAAAAAAATTCATACAATTGTATATTGGTTTGAAAAAATGTGCTGCTTGAAGCTTAATATCCCTCTTCACCTTATGATAAGATTTTGGTATTGCATAAATTTTGAAATGGCATAAATTTTTTCTTTGAATTTCCTTCGAAGATGGTCTGGCATAAGTTTTACTTACTGAAGTTTGTCATCACCAGTAGCTTCATTTTGTCATTAAAGGTTAGGTATTGATATAAGTTTTCTTGTGAATTTCAGTTCGAACACCTCATTGATGGTTCAGTATTATATCTTGGGCAATTATGATGATGATACACAGAAATCTATACATTTATTCTCTGATGATGTCTTGGAATTTTCTCAGACTTGGAGAAGGTTTTGGCAGTGTTGACTTCAAGAAACCATAAGAATGAATTGGCTTGAGTCATAATCTTTTTCATCAAATCATAGGTAGAATATTTTTAAGACAGTCGCTAGATTAGAAGCATCACAGACCTGAGTTCCTTTGATTAGAATTAGGTTGTATTGGTCTGAAGCTGGTATCAGCTCATGTCCATATATCCCTTGGTGAAGAAACTGCATGCCCCTGCTAATTATGCTTTGTTCACTCAGTGTGGGCTCATTATCACAGCTGCTGAATGAAGCATGATGTTCATGCTTTTCTTGTCTTTATTCCTCCACATCATCTGTAAAACAAGGACTATTAGATTGACTCTTGTAGTACTGTAGGTGACGGGTGTTTAGCAAATCCATGTAGTGATTAGATATGCTTTTGTTGCCTTGGTGATGTCCTGTTGTTGAACTGTCCTCCACAGCATATTTGATGAGTACTTATTAGCTGAGTGGAAAAGTTATGGGCAAGGAATATGGAAACCTTGAGTTGCCAGTAATTGTTTCTGATGCATCACTTACCTACATACCACACAGGATTATAGAAAGCTCCAGACTACTGTATACAGCACAGAAGCAGTCAACTGCCAGAGGTGTATCATACTATAATGGCACATCAGTAGTCGGTAGTTTAACATCTTTTGTGGAACTCCCCACCCCCAATATTGCTATTGGCACATCAAGACAAAAATAAATCTCTAAGTCATTTAAAGCACCTTAAGGTTTATAAATCAATAAGACTGTAATAAAAGTATTGTACATAGTGAACTGTGTTGAGAGGAAATCTAGCTTTCATTTTTTTACACGAAAATTTTCAAAAATGAAACTTTATATGAGCCAAATGTAAAATCACACATCTGTGGCTTGTCAGTTACTGGGGAATTATTATTACTGGCAAGTTTAAGGTACTAAACCAGCAAGAAGTCTGCTCTGGTTTTAGTACATTGTATATGACAGCTTGAAAGTGAATTTGTGCATATGAGGCCATTGTTCATGACACCACTTTACAAAAACAGGAGAGGCAGTTAGTTATGAAAAAAATAGTATTGATGAACAGTTGTACCATTTTGTTTTTTATATTATATCATATTTGTTATATATAATATTTTACATATATTTCCAGGTTGATCTGACTGAACAAGGTATGACAATGATGAGAAACTTTCTGTATGAAATTAGTGGGCTGTCAGGGACTTACACACTCCAGAACAGAGAACTTCAGTGTATAAACTATATTAAAGAACATGTAGGATCCAATAAAGTCTTGGTAAGTGTTGACTTTTAATAGAGGAGATAACTAAGTTACATTTATCTTTTAGTCATTTGGTTTTGTAAGATTTATTCATAGACCATGAATTTCAGATGTATGGTTTAATATTTTTTATAAGATTAGTTTTCTTGAACTGTGATGATATGAATGAATGGTTAGAAGTAAATGTGGGATTGCATCATGGCTGTAAACCACCCCTCTCTTGTCATTAGGGTTATTGACAGATGCATATTGAGCTTGCACTTTAGTGGCTTTTAAATTTTACTTCTTTAGCACAAGATACTGACTTTATGACTTTATTTTCTGCCTCACCCACAATTGGGGAGCTAGCAATCAGTCCACAAACACAGCCTTTGCATGATACTTAACACTTGACAGCAGAAAGCTCACATAACGTTTCTCATAACTTCCAGGTTTCCCTGCAGTGAGCGAAGCGGTACTAGCCCTACCTATAGGTTGAGTCTCATTATAAGTCTCTCTCTCTCTCTCTCTCTCTCTCTCTCTCTCTCTCTCTCTCTCTCTCTCTCTCTCTCTCTCTCTCTCTCTCTCTCTCTCTCTCTCTCTCTCTCTCTCTCTCTCTCTCTCTCTCTCTCTCTCTCTCTCTCTCTCTCTCTCTCTCTCTCTCTCTCTCTCTCTCTCTCTCTCTCTCTCTCTCTCTCTCTCTCTCTCTCTCTCTCTCTCTCTCTCTCTCTCTCTCTCTCTCTCTCTCTCTCTCTCTCTCTCTCTCTCTCTCTCTCTCTCTCTCTCTCTCTCTCTCTCTCTCTCTCTCTCTCTCTCTCTCTCTCTCTCTCTCTCTCTCTCTCTCTCTCTCTCTCTCTCTCTCTCTCTCTCTCTCTCTCTCTCTCTCTCTCTCTCTCTCTCTCTCTCTCTCTCTCTCTCTCTCTCTCTCTCGTTTTTTTTTTTTTTTTTTGTCGCTGTCTCCCGCGTTTGCGAGGTAGTGCAAGGAAACAGACGAAAGAAATGGCCCAACCCCCCCCCCCCCCATACACATGTATATACATACGTCCACACACGCAAATATACATACCTACACAGCTTTCCATGGTTTAACCCAGACGCTTCACATGCCTTGATTCAATCCACTGACAGCACGTCAACCCCGGTATACCACATCGCTCCAATTCACTCTATTCCTTGCCCTCCTTTCACCCTCCTGCATGTTCAGGCCCCGATCACACAAAATGTTTTTCACTCCATCTTTCCACCTCCAATTTGGTCTCCCTCTTCTCCTCGTTCCCTCCACCTCCGACACATATATCCTCTTGGTCAATCTTTCCTCACTCATTCTCTCCATGTGCCCAAACCATTTCAAAACACCCTCTTCTGCTCTCTCAACCACGCTCTTTTTATTTCCACACATCTCTCTTACCCTTACGTTACTTACTCGATCAAACCACCTCACACCACACATTGTCCTCAAACATCTCATTTCCAGCACATCCATCCTCCTGCGCACAACTCTATCCATAGCCCACGCCTCGCAACCATACAACATTGTTGGAACCACTATTCCTTCAAACATACCCATTTTTGCTTTCCGAGATAATGTTCTCGACTTCCACACATTCTTCAAGGCTCCCAGAATTTTCGCCCCCTCCCCCCCCTATGATCCACTTCCGCTTCCATGGTTCCATCCGCTGCCAGATCCACCCCCAGATATCTAAAACACTTTACTTCCTCCAGTTTTTCTCCATTCAAACTTACCTCCCAATTGACTTGACCCTCAACCCTACTGTACCTAATAACCTTGCTCTTATTCACATTTACTCTTAACTTTCTCTTTTCACATGCTTTTTAAGTGAATATAAACATCACATGAAAACCCTTCCACCGTTATCCATGGCAATATGTGCTATATTATCCATGGCAATACATGAGGCCCAGTTGTGGTTAGAGGGCTCATTTCAGTGCATTATACATGGCAGCTAGAATGTGGATGTGAGTGAATAAAGCCATTTACTGTGGTTTCGATGCATTACACATGACAGCTAGAGACTGAGTGTGAAAGAATGTGACCTTTTTTGTCTGTTCCTGGGGCTACCTCGCTGGAGGGGGATGCTATTTCGTGTGTGGTGGGGTGGCAACGGGAATGGATGAAGGCAGCAAGTATGGATATGTACATGTGTATATATATGTATATGTCTGTGTGTATGGTTATGTATACATTGAAATGTATATATGTGTGTGAGCATTTATATATATACATGTGTATGTGGGTGGTTGGGCCATTCTTCGTCTGTGTCCTTGCGCTACCTTGCTAACATGGGAGACAGCAGTAATGTATAATAAGTATAGATAAATATTTATCTTTTCCTGATGCTACCTTATGAATGTGGGAAATGGTGAACATGTAAAAATGATATAAGTAAAGTTTATAAATTATGGAAGGTAAAGAAAAGTCAGACTCAAAAACCTATGGTCTTCCTTGATACAACCTTCCAAGATTAAACTCCACAAGTCAGAACATCACATATTTTTAAGTGTGTCAATATGCGGTACTTGACTTGTTGACATTATTGAATCAAATACCATGGTAGTTAGAACATTGTGATATGCTGGAGCAATAAGGGATACTCAGCCACTTGACAATGAAGAGCTGCAAGGAGTTTAAGAATAATTTTGGGAGTTGTTTTAAGTATGGTATTCACAAAAGAGATATCCCATCTCTTCATTATTATTTATATATTGGTCCCTACAGTTTTTCACCTTCCTTAGATTCCTTCAGTATTTCAGTAGTCATTATAAATTTTCTTTATTCGAATAATAGATGTTAGTAAGTTGAGATATACATTCTTCTCTTTGTACATTGGTGATAATTGAAATCTATATTCAACTTGTTACAGATGTTGGTGAGTGGAGGTGTAGATTCTACTGTATGTGCTGCTCTCCTCCACAAGGCCCTACCTGAAGAGCAAGTGATAGCAGTACACATTGATAATGGTTTCATGAGGAAAAATGAGTCCTTGCAAGTGGAGCAGTCACTTAGGAAACTTGGCCTTAAACTCAGGGGTTAGTGATGAACTACTGTTGTGCATGAAGATAATGTAATTGAAGCTCTGCTGTTTCAGTATTGATAATTCTCTCTCTCTCTCTCTCTCTCTCTCTCTCTCTCTCTCTCTCTCTCTCTCTCTCTCTCTCTCTCTCTCTCTCTCTCTCTCTCTCTCTCATTGCATCACTTGGTATACAGAGGATAACAAGACAGTCCTGATTGATGTTTCAGAAACTTGTTGCAATGAAAAAGTGAAAGAAGCAAACTTGGAACAATTCTAAACATTCATGATAGGTAGAACCAAATTCAGACAGGGAGGTGTATCAGTATATAAGATAGAATTATAAAATGGTCAGATAGAATTATAAAAGGGTCAGATGAGTTGCAGCAAATGTGAACTAATTGTGATGAGTATCCCAGCTATAAACTCAATGTACCTAGTGTCATACACACCTAGAAGTAGTGGGCAGGAACATTAGGCAGGAGCATTAGGTATATGCATTAGGAAGAAGTAGAACAAAGATGGTTATGTTTGAAGGTGTAATAGTCCCAACAGTTTCATATGGATGTAATGATTTATCCCTGAATGCAGAAGAGCAAGAGAGGGTGGACATGCTGGAAATTAAATGCTTGAGGACGATATGTTATATAAGGCAGGTTGATGATCATGTAAGGAATGACACTTACGAGAGATGTGTGGTGTTAAGTGGATTATGATTGAGATATCTGACCAAGGTGTGTAAATATGTTTTGGACATAAGGTGAGGATGAGCAAAGAGAAACTGACTAAGAGTATTTGTGTCAGAAGTGGAGGGAGCAAGGGTAATGGGAGATGAAAAGATGGAGTGGAAGAGGGTTTGAGTTATTGGTACTTGAATATTCAGGAGGGCAGTGCACATGAATGAGATGGAACAAATTAGAGTGATGTGGTATAAAGGGGACCTTGTGCTATCATTAGGCTGAACCAAGGTTTATGAACTTGTTATAGAAAAGCACAAAACGTTCTGTGGGGTTGACTTGATCTAGAGGGTTTTGGTTTCAGTGGCTTTGTACATGACAGCTAGAGAGTTGATGTTAGCAACTGAGAGTTTCATCTGTTCCTGGCACTACCTTGCAAAAGCTGGAAATAGCAAACAGTTGGGAAAATAATGTTATTTTTGTAACTATGTGTGGCGAGGTGTTGATGGGAATTAATAAAGGCAGACAGTGTGAATTGTGTGCATGGGTATATATGTATGTGTCTGTGTGTGTATATATATGTGTACATTGAGATGTATAGGTATGTATATTTGCGTGTGTGGACGTGTATGTATATACATGTGTATGGGGGTGGGTTGGGCCATTTCTTTCGTCTGTTTCCTTGTGCTACCTCGCAAACGCGGGAGACAGCGACAAAGCAATATAGATAAATGAATAAATAAATAAATGTACGTGTATGTATATGTGCGTATGTGTGCATTTATATATATATATATATACTTAGTTGCCATCTCCCGCATGTAGCGAGGTAGCACAAGGAAACAGACGAAAGAATAGCCCAACCCAGCCACATACATATATATATATATATATATATATATATATATATATATATATATATATATATATATATATATATATATATATATATCCCTGGGGATAGGGGAGAAAGAATACTTCCCACGTATTCCCTGCGTGTCGTAGAAGGCGACTAAAAGGGGAGGGAGCGGGGGGCTGGAAATCCTCCCCTCTCACTTTTTTTTTTAATTTTCCAAAAGAGGGAACAGAGAAGGGGCCCAGGTGAGGATATTCCCTCAAGGGCCTAGTCCTCTGTTCTCAACGCTACCTCGCTAATGCGGGAAATGGCGAATAGTATGAAAGAAAAGAAAGAAGATATATATGTATTTATATATATTTTTTTTTTCTTTTTTCCAAAAGAAGGAACAGAGAAGAGGTCCAGGTGAGGATATTCCCTCAAAGGCCCAGTCCTCTGTTCTTAACGCTACCTCGCTATCGCGGGAAATAGCGAATAGTATGAAAAAAAAATATATATATATATTTCATACTTATTCGCCATTTCCAGCATTAGTGAGGTAGTGTTAAGAACAGAGGACTGAGCCTTAGAGGAAATTTCCTCACTTGGCCCCCTTTTCTGTTGTTTTTTTTTTTTTTTTTTTTTTTTTTGAAAATTAAAAATGGGAGGGGAGGATTTCTAGCCCCCCCCCCTCTCTCCCCTTTTAGTTGCCTTCTATGACACGCAGGGAATGAGTGGATAGGCCATTATTCGTCTTTCTTGGCACTACTTCGCTGACTTAGGAAACAGTGATTATGTATAATATGCAATATATAATATATACTGAGTTTTTGGAAGCACTGTATCAAAACTTCTTTCTTTCAGTGATCAATGCAAAGCATCAGTTTTATGATGGAGTAACGAGTATACCTGTGGACAGTGGTGATCCCATGGGTAGGAAGCGTGTTACCAACCTACTGTGTATGACAGTTAGTCCTGAGGAGAAACGGAAAATTATAGGAGATACATTCATAAAGGTTAATGTTTTACTTGTGTTTTTACTTTAGATGTAATCTATTAGTTAGCAAAATCATTAAATCCCTTTAAGCTCTTAAGCATAAAATCATCTCTACACGATCTTTGATGCTTTGTTTGAAGACAGGAAATGTCTATCAGTCTCCTGTCCATAAATTTATTCTCATTTATAGTTTGTGGATTAGTTGCAAATGGCCTCTCAGTTCATTTGTACAAATCCCCAACATTTACCCAGTATATCAGTGTGAAGTAATAGCCTTCATTGTTTGTTTAAACACTTTACTTTTTGTCATCATATGAAAAATCTCTAACCCTTATCAGTTATCAGTTCTCACATTACATATATCTTTCCCTTCAGCATTTTTCTCTCTGGTGACTGAGTTTGGTAAAGTGTGTGGAAGAAGAAAGTTAAGAGTAAATGTGAATAAGAGCAAGGTTATTAGGTACAGTAGGGTTGAGGGTCAAGTCAATTGGGAGGTGAGTTTGAATGGAGAAAAACTGGAGGAAGTGAAGTGTTTTAGATATCTGGGAGTGGATCTGGCAGCGGATGGAACCATGGAAGCGGAAGTGGATCATAGGGTGGGGGAGGGGGCGAAAATCCTGGGAGCCTTGAAGAATGTGTGGAAGTCGAGAACATTATCTCAGAAAGCAAAAATGGGTATGTTTGAAGGAATAGTGGTTCCAACAATGTTGTATGGTTGCGAGGCGTGGGCTATGGATAGAGTTGTGCGCAGGAGGATGGATGTGCTGGAAATGAGATGTTTGAGGACAATGTGTGGTGTGAGGTGGTTTGATCAACAAAGTAACGTAAGGGTAAGAGAGATGTGTGGAAATAAAAAGAGCGTGGTTGAGAGAGCAGAAGAGGGTGTTTTGAAGTGGTTTGGGCACATGGAGAGAATGAGTGAGGAAAGATTGACCAAGAGGATATATGTGTCGGAGGTGGAGGGAACGAGGAGAAGAGGGAGACCAAATTGGAGGTGGAAAGATGGAGTGAAAAAGATTTTGTGTGATCGGGGCCTGAACATGCAGGAGGGTGAAAGGAGGGCAAGGAATAGAGTGAATTGGAGCGATGTGGTATACTGGGGTTGACGTGCTGTCAGTGGATTGAATCAAGGCATGTGAAGCGTCTGGGGTAAACCATGGAAAGCTGTGTAGGTATGTATATTTGCGTGTGTGGACGTATGTATATACATGTGTATGGGGGGGGTTGGGCCATTTCTTTCGTCTGTTTCCTTGCGCTACCTCGCAAACGCGGGAGACAGCGACAAAGTATAATAAATAAATGAATAAATCCTGAACTGTAATATTGAGTACCTTCTTAACGAACCTGTTTTTTACCATACATTCTGCATTGTTACACCATCTTAAAGACTTTGATTTTGCCTTTCTAATGCTTTTTGCACAATGTGTAACCTTCATACATCTTCATTCACCTCCCCTCATGTAGCAAGATAGCACTTGGAACAGATGAAGAATGGCCATATTTGCACATATCCACTCTGTCTTTCATGAGTTACACTGAGACCAGAGCTCCCCATATCCACAGCTAGGTCCCACACAACTTTTTGTTGTTTCCCTTAACCACTTCAGATGCCCTGGTGCAGGCTGTTAATGGCATGTTCTTATGATTCCAATGATAATTTAATATATTCAGTGAAATGCTTTTGCTTCCATTGATTTTTATCATTCCTACTTAATATGTACTAGGGCTCCACATCCATACATTAGAATTTAAACAAGTACTTCCTTTTGCATTCTTCTTGCACATTTAATTCTTTCGTTCTTTCATTCATAATTTATAGTGCACCTCTGAATTTACCTTTTTGCAAGACTACTTTCAACTTTGATTCGTGGACGTGATTATAGTATTGATGAGGGTTCTGCTGGTAGAGTAGGTCCTGAGTTTAGTAAATTGTAGTTAACTGTCAATTGATTTGCAGTGTAAATTGGACTGCTCATTTGTTAACTTTATATAATAGGTTTAATTGGGAAGAGCTTAGCTTACTCTTTCTCAAGTTTTTTGGCAGAATATATTAGGGTCATATAACATTATTTTATTCAGGCTGTGTTTTTCAGATAACATTGATCCAAGCCTAAACATTGCATACTGAGTATATAGAGTTTCTTTGCAGTTGTGTCAAGCACTTTTATCCCGAGTTCTTTGATAACCTGATACCTGAACCCTCTTTACATTGTTAAGTGGTCTGCAAACAATGAAAACTGATGTCATCCTCCAAGCCCCAAAAGGAAGGTTTTTGTTTGATGGTTGTCTTCACCCATGGCTAGATAGATTCATGGTGTTCAAATGAAACCTATTATTAGGACAGATACTTAGGGTAGATACACATTTTCTCATGATATCAGAACAGTTTGTTTTAACTCATTATAAGCCATTTTAGTTCAGGCATTATGCCGTTAGTGGCTTTTTTCCTCATTATGAAGGACCAGTAGCATCTATTATAGGAGATGTTATAACTTGACTTGAGATATGGTTACAGTATTTTCAGCCACAGTTTAGATATAATTGAGTATGGGTGGGCATGCAGACACAATGATCTCCCTTCAGGCTCTCCCAATGGGTCATAATTGGAAGGTAAAGGAAAATCTAAGTTTTGGTTGTCTTGATACTTCTTTCCAAAAGTATACAGCTACTGTCAATATGGTCCAGTTAGAAGTTATTTGCTTAGTATCTTTTTACAAACAAAATTGTAAAGTAATTGATACATCAGCCATTACTTTAACTCTTTCTTTTCTTAGGACTGCTTATGTGTTAATTAGATTGCTTCTTAAAATCACTCCCATTACTTTTGGAAATTCAGATGATGATTTTTCTTATCTTAAGATATGTTGAATTTAGTAACCTAATGCTGTATTAGAGTATTGTTGCTATATTGTTATTATTTTTGATAATTATTGTATCTTCTGGTCATTTTCAGCCATTCACCTAGATATATTGTCTCTAATATAGAATTTTCCAAACTTAACAATGGATAATTTTTTGTCTTTAGTCTTAGGATATGTATGTCTTACATTTTGTTAGGTTTAAGATTAACTCATGCAGAATTTTTTCTATGAGTGCCACAATCTCTTTATAATGCTTATTTATTTATCCACTCTTGATATCACTATCCACACCTTCTCTTCTTAGTCTTCTCTCCTATTCTTTTCCAACTAATCTCTCACCCTGACTTGGCTCACTCCGCATTGTGTTCAGACCATCTCTTCTTTCCATGTTTTAATTCATTCATCCTTCCTGAGTACTCTTAAGTGTTTAGTAATGAATTATTAATGTGTGGCATATAATTATCTTCTTGGAATTTTTTATTTATATAAATAAAAATCAATGCAGAAGTTCGGAGTAACTTTTGCTCCACTAGGTATATTTTTCGTAATCATTAATTGCAGTTGCTTTATGTGGTGTTTAGTTTTCTTTTTAAGCATTTGCCATGCTCACAGTATTATTAGTCTGTATGGATATAATCTCCAGGAGTATCAGCATTTGGTGAAATTGAGCTTTACTTATGTTTTAAAATTTGCCCTCAGGTTGCAGATGAAGTGATTGCAGAGATGAATCTACGAATAGAAGAGGTAATGCTTGGTCAGGGCACACTAAGGCCAGATCTCATTGAGTCTGCCTCATCACTGGTCTCAGGAAATGCTCAGAGTATAAAGACCCATCACAATGACACAGACCTTGTTCGACTTCTTAGGGCACAAGGCAGAGTAGTTGAACCACTAAAGGACTTTCACAAAGATGAGGTACGGAAGAACCAGCATTTACATTTAACAACTGCATCATACCATAGGCGTACTAAAATATGTTAAATGCCATATTAGGAAGTCATAGCCAATTTGAAAATCATACAAATTGTTTAATCAGTAGAATTTTTACATTGGGCACAGTTACACGACACCTCCGTGGTGTAGCTGTTTAGTGTTCCTGAATGTGACGCATTGTAGTCCCCCAGGATCAAGTGTTAAGGCTCAAAGTCTGGTTGTGGCAGTCAGTCCAGTCATTCCAGCTGTTCGTTCACCCCAAGGGGTTGGTCTATAAAATGGGCACGTGGCTCAGGCTAGAGTATATATATATATTTTTCTGTTTCCTAGTGATACCTCACTAACATGGGAAACGTCTGTCAAGTATAATATGTAGATGATGTTCTTTGTATTTGGCCAACAAACGAAAATTTACAAGCATTTATCCCTTAACAATATAGTACCCTCTGTCAACTTTACTGTGGAAATGGAAATGATTGTATGTTACCATTTTTAGATTGCATGATCCTTAGGGATAGAAACATGTTTAAGTTTAGCATATACAGAAGACTCACCCATGTTTATTCATATATTGATTATTACTCAGCTCAACATGGCAAGAGTTAGTTATCATCATTCTAGTCTATGTGCCTTAAGGCATTACATATATGCAGTGTGGAATTTATTTATGATGAGTTTGAGAATATATGTTCTATCGGGTCCAAGTTAAAGTATCCTAGATCTTTCATTGATAAATCCCTTAATTCAGTAAAGAAATCATTTTATAGCGTCAGATCCAAACCTCCCCTTGATACCAAAAAAAATTTAGTTCTTTTAGTGATAATTTTACATTACTTCCCAAGTTGCTGAAATTTTTTTATGTAAATGTAACCTTCAGCAAAAACAATGCTATAAAGAATATCTTAATCAAACACTCACTAGAAAATTCTGTGGGTTGTGTTTACAGAAATCCTTATAAAAACTGTAATATGTTTTACGTTGGACAGACTAGTAAGGATCTTTATGTAAGACTTAAGCAACATCAATATAGTATAAGAACAGAACAAGAATAAATTGCTTTGATTAATCATGTTAAATATTATAACCTTTGTATTGACTGGAGTAATGCCAATTCATTTATTAAATGTAACTCCTTTACCACAAGAAAAATCATTGAATCTTCCGTTATTAGATACACAAAGAATTATAACAATATAAAATATAGCAAAAAAAATTTTTTTTTTTTTTTTTTTTTTTTTTTCTGTCTCCCGCGTTTGCGAGGTAGCGCAAGGAAACAGACGAAAGAAATGGCCCAACCCACCCCCATACACATGTATATACATACGTCCACACACGCAAATATACATACCTACACAGCTTTCCATGGTTTACCCCAGACGCTTCACATGCCCTCATTCAATCCACTGACAGCACGTCAACCCCGGTATACCACATCGATCCAGTTCACTCTATTCCTTGCCCTCCTTTCACCCTCCTGCATGTTCAGGCCCCGATCACACAAAATCTTTTTCACTCCATCTTTCCACCTCCAATTTGGTCTCCCACTTCTCCTCATTCCCTCCACCTCCGACACATATATCCTCTTGGTCAATCTTTCCTCACTCATTCTCTCCATGTGCCCAAACCATTTCAAAACACCCTCTTCTGCTCTCTCAACCACGCTCTTTTTATTTCCACACATCTCTCTTACCCTTACGTTACTTTGTCGATCAAACCACCTCACACCACACATTGTCCTCAAACATCTCATTTCCAGCACATCCATCCTCCTGCGCACAACTCTATCCATAGCCCACGCCTCGCAACCATACAACATTGTTGGAACCACTATTCCTTCAAACATACCCATTTTTGCTTTCCGAGATAATGTTCTCGACTTCCACACATTCTTCAAGGCTCCCAGGATTTTCGCCCCCTCCCCCACCCTATGATCCACTTCTGCTTCCATGGTTCCATCCGCTGCCAGATCCACTCCCAGATATCTAAAACACTTTACTTCCTCCAGTTTTTCTCCATTCAAACTTACCTCCCAATTGACTTGACCCTCAACCCTACTGTACCTAATAACCTTGCTCTTATTCACATTGACTGGTTGGTAAGGTTATTTAATGTATGTATGACTCATGGTGAGGTGCCTGAGGATTGGCAGAATGCGTGCATAGTGCCATTGTACAAAGGCAAAGGGGATAAGAGTGAGTGCTCAAATTACAGAGGTATAAGTATGTTGAGTATTCCTGTTAAATTATATGGGAGGGTATTGATTGAGAAGGTGAAGGCATGTACAGAGCATCAGATTGGGGAAGAGCAGTGTGGTTTCAGAAGTGGTAGAGGATGTGTGGATCAGGTGTTTGCTTTGAAGAATGTATGTGAGAAATACTTAGAAAAGCAAATGGATTTGTATGTAGCATTTATGGATCTGGAGAAGGCATATGATAGAGTTGATAGAGATGCTCTGTGGAAGGTATTAAGAATATATGGTGTGGGAGGCAAATTGTTAGAAGCAGTGAAAAGTTTTTATCGAGGATGTAAGGCATGTGTACATGTAGGAAGAGAGGAAAGTGATTGGTTCTCAGTGAATGTAGGTTTGCGGCAAGGGTGTGTGATGTCTCCATGGTTGTTTAATTTGTTTATGGATGGGGTTGTTAGGGAGGTAAATGGAAGAGTTTTGGAAAGAGGGGCAAGTATGAAGTCTGTTGGGGATGAGAGAGCTTGGGAAGTGAGTCAGTTGTTGTTCACTGATGATACAGCGCTGGTGGCTGATTCATGTGAGAAACTGCAGAAGCTGGTGACTGAGTTTGGTAAAGTGTGTGAAAGAAGAAAGTTAAGAGTAAATATATGTATATATATAGATATATATATATATATATGTGTGTGTGTGTGTGTGTGTGTGTATACATGTGTATGTGGGTGGGTTGGGCTATTCTTTTGTCAGTTTCCTTGCGCTACCTCGCTAACGCGGGAGACAGCGACAAAGTATGATAGATGTATATTTTTTATTATACTTAGTCGCTGTTTCCCACGTTAGCGAGTTAGCGCAAGGAAACGGACGAAAGAATGGCCCAAATCACCCACATACACATATATATACATAAACACCCACATACACATATATATACATAAACGCCCACACACACACATGTACATACCTATACATTTCAACATATACATCCACAGACATATACATATATATATACGTGTACACATCCACACTTGCTACCTTCATCCATTCCCGTCGCCACCCCGCCACACATGAAATGGCACCCCCCCTCCCCCCATGCACGTTTGTGAGGTAGCGCTAGGAAAAGACAACAAAGGCCACTTTCGTTCACACTCAGTCTCTATCTGTCATGTATAATGCACCAAAACCACGGCTCCCTTTTCACATCCAGGCCCCACAAAACTTTCCATGGTTTACCCCAGATGCTTCACATACCCTGGTTCAATCTATGGACAGCACATCGACCTGGTATGCCACATCGTTCCATCTATTCCTTGCACGCCCTTCACCCTCCTGTATGTTCAGGCCCCAATCGCTTAAAATCTTTTTCACTCTTTTTCACTCCATCCTTCCACTTCCAATTTGGTCTCCCACTTCTCCTTGTTCCCACTGCCCCTGACACTTACATATCCTCTTTGTCAATCTTTCCTCACTCATTCTCTCCATGTGACCAAACCATTTCAATACACCCTCTTCTGCTCTCTCAACCACACTATTTTTATTACCACACATATCTCATACCCTTTCATTACTCACTCGATCAAACCACCTCACGCCACGTATTGTACTCAAACATTTCATTTCCAACACATCCACCCTCCTCCGCACAGCCCCATTTATAGCCCATGCTTCACAACCATATAACATTGTTGGAACCACTATTTCTTCGAACATACACATTTTTGCTCCGAGATAATGTTCTTGCCCTCCACACATTCTTCAATGCTCCCAGAACCTTCCCCCTCTCCCCCACCCTGTTACTCACTTCTGCTTCCATGGTTCCATCCGCTGCTAAATCCATTCCCAGATATCTAAAACACTTCACTTCCTCCAGTTTTTCTCCTCCTATCTCCCCTATTAGAAAGTTAAAATACAAGGAGGGGAGGGTTTCTATCCCCCTGCTTCCATCCCCTTTAGTCGCCTTCTAGGACATGCCAGGAATGCGTGGGAAGTATTTTTTTCCCCTATCCCCAGTACTTGTACCTTATTATGAATAATGCATGGGATATCAGGAATTTTGAGTTTTTAGAAATGAATTGTGAACTTGAAATATCTGTCAGTATTTAAGAGCCTTATCAAATCCATAGGTCCGGCAAATTGGCAGAGATTTGGGACTTGTGGAAGAATTTGTCCAAAGACACCCATTTCCAGGCCCTGGCCTAGCCATTCGAGTATTATGTGCTGAGGAAGCCTTCATGGAGAGGGATTTTTCAGAAACTCAGGTCGTCTTAAAGGTTGTTGTAGATTATGCAGCAAGTGTTCAGAAGGTAAGAAAATCTTATATGATAGCTAAATCCATTATTGCAAAATATATTTGGTATGAAGTGGAAACAGTCATTGAATGTACTTGGGAAAATATTCTTAAGTAAAGAAGATATGTTTACTATGGTTTACAGAGTTTGCCACAGAAGCTAAGATAATAGAATTAGTGTATTTTTTCAAGATAAAAGAATTTGTGTATTTTTCTATTCCTCAGTTACTGAAAAAGATTTAAAGATGTTATTCATAATTTTCTTTTCTTTTTTCTTTCGTACTATTCGCCATTTCCCACGTCAGCGAGGTAGCGTTAAGAACAGAGGAATGGGCCTTTGAGGGAACATCCTCACCTGGCCCCCTTCTCTGTTCCTTCTTTTGGAAAATTGAAAATAAGATAAGATGAGAATGTCCTTGTGAATTAGAAAAGAAGCTTAATGTTTGATACTTGTCGTTTGAAGGGAGATAGGCTTTTATTGAAATAATCGTATCTTTAATATCATTGACAACTGTACTTACAAATTTTATAGTAACTGCCTTTACCCCTAAACTAGGCTGTCATGTATGATATAATGTATCAGAGACCAGAGACTGCTTTATACAGCCAAGCCATGATTCACTTTATTTACTTTCATTAGCTTGAGTTCAGTCTATTGACTGTATTTGGTACCCCATATACCACCACATCACTCTTATCTCATTTTATGCAGTTCACACCATTTACCCCTGCATATTCATGTCCTACTAAAGCATTTTTCACTCCATCCTTCTACAATCATATTGGTCTTTCCAGCTATTTCAGCTCAGATTATGGTTGGCTTAGTTAGTCACTATATTCACTGCTACACTTCTTACTGACACTTCTGTTGCTTACATAATGAATCAGCATTTTACCACAAAATGTTCTTAATCTTATGTTTTGGGATCAGAAATAAGCGAGAGTTTTTGATAGATACTGTGTATAGTATGGTTTTAGTGTTTTAAATCACAGATAAACTTTTGAATATTAGAGGAATTCCACTATTGTTGTAATTTTTTTCAGCTTGCATGATATTTCCTTAGATATCCAAAATCCAGAAAATTTCTGAATGCATCCCCAAGGTTTCTAAGTTTCGATTCTGCAGTCAAAGCACACCAAGAATGAAATTTTCAGTTCCTGCTTGTGTTTGTGTTTCTTTGCTACAATACTTTCATCTGTCTACTGAATCATAAACTGTCTACTGAATCATAAACATTATAGTATATAGTAGACCCATTATTGTTACATGAATGCATGTCTTAGGATTGTTTTGATAGAAGTGAAATGCCAGAGGACATGGGTTGATCATGCACTGAATGACAATACCAGAGAGATATGGATGTAAGCATAGTCTTGTTGATAGATAGAGAGTAAGAAATGCTAAAATGGTCTGGGCACATGGAGAGTATGAGCAAAGAAAGCCCAAGAAACTTTGTAAGAAGTGGAGGGAGACCAAGAAGGAGGTGGGAAAATGGAGTGATGGAGGCTTTAAAGTACTGGGGCCTGAACATTCAGGAAAGTAAGAGGTTTGCATTTAGATGAAATAAATGGACTGTATGTGGAATGTGATGGCCTGTGCACTGCACTAGAGTTGCCCTCTGCTAGTGGCCTGTTGAGGGTGAGGCACTAAAGGCTAAGAAGTGGCACTGGAGTTCACCAGTTATGGAGAGACTTGCTGTGGCCTCCCCCTTGAGGGAGTGAGTTCCTGTTGGGAACAGGCATTAGAGATGTAAATAGTTAGATTGTGTGCTGTCACTGCTCTGAATTAGAGCAATTTACAGTAGTCAAAGGAAACCATGGACTAGTTTACTGAGGCTTGGCTGTGATGGAAGGGTCTGGTTTCAGTACATTATACATGATAGCTAGAGATTGAATGTGTGCAAATGATGCCATTGTTCATTGGTTTTTGGAGCTACCTTGCTAATTTGGGAAATTATAGTAAAAAAGAATTCCTTATCAACTGATTTTTGTTGATTTGGCAGTTTCCCAAAAAAATTCCTAAGACTGGTTTTTATTATTTTGTCAGTTTCATATCAAGTATTCAAGTTGCGTGATTTTTGTATCTCATTGAGTTGAATGGTTTGTTTTGAATATCCTCAACAGAAACATGCACTGCTAAATCGAATAGAAAACTGTACTTCAGAAGAAGAACGTCAGGAATTACACAGAATTTCTCTCAGTCAGACTTTGTATGCTACACTATTACCAATCAAGTCTGTTGGAGTTCAGGTTAGTGTCATGGAACTGATAGTCAGTAATACCAAGTTTGTTGCATATTTTTAAGAAAGTTGCTTACTCAGTTTTTTTTTTTTTTTTTCCGCTGTCTCCCGCGTTTTTATTTGAACAGGTAAAATATTGAAATATGTTTCTAAAATCCACAATCTTCCATAATTCATGGTCCAGCACATCCTTGATTAATGCCAGTGTAGAGCTTGATTTTCTAGGAAATTATTTCAGTTGTCAAATGTTATGTGCAATATATATATATTTTTTCATACATATTTGCCATTTCTTGTGGTAGCGAGGTAGTGTCAAGAATAGAGGGTTGAGTCTTATTGGGAAAATCTCCAGTTGGTCCCCTTCTCTGTTTCTTCTTTTAGAGAAGTAAAAACTGAAGGAGAGGATTTCCAGCCCCCCTCCCCCCATTGTCTTCAACAATATGCAGGAAAACATGGGAAGTATTCTTTCTTCCCTGTCCCCAGGGATAATATATTTACATAGATATATATTGTCCCTGGGCTAGGGGAGAAAGAATACTGCCCATGTATTCCTTGTGTGTCATAGAAGGTGTATTGAAATGATTTAGTCACATGGAGAGAATGAGTGAGGAAAGATTGACAAAGAGGATATATGTGTCGGAGGTGGAGGGAACGAGGAAAAGTGGGAGACCAAATTGGAGGTGGAAGGATGGGGTGAAAAAGATTTTGAGTGATTGGGGCCTGAACATACAAGAGGTTGAAAGGCATGCAAGGAATAGAGTGAATTGAAATGATGTGGTATATCGGGGTTGACTTGCTGTCAATGGATTGAACCAGGGCATGTGAAGCGTCTGGGGTAAACCATGGAAGGTTTTGGGCCTGGATGTGGAAAGGGTGCTGTGGTTTCGGAGAATTACACATGACAGCTAGAGACTGGGTGTGAACGAATGTGGCCTTTGTTGTCATTTCCTAGCACTACCTCACACACACGTGGGGTAGGGGGGGTGCCATTTTATGTGTGGTGGGTGGCGACGGGTATGGATAAAGGCAGCAAGTTTGAGTATGTATTTATTTATTTATTATACTTTGTCGCTGTCTCTCGCACTAGCGAGGTAGCGCAAGGAAACAGACGAAAGAATGGCCCAACCCACCCACATACACATGTATATACATACATGTCCACACACGCACATATACATACCTGTACATTTCAGTGTATACATATATATATATATATATATATATATATATATATATATATATATATATATATATATATATTCATACACAGACTTATACATATATGCACATGTACAACCCCAATCTGAGCCGAGGAGGATGAGCACTCCCTGCGTGACTCCTTCTGTTTCCCATTTTAGAAAGTTAGAATACAAGGAGGGGAGGGTTTCTAGCCCCCTCACTCCCGTCCCCTTTAGTTGCCTTCTATGACACGTGAAGAATGCCTGGGAAGTATATGAATATGTACATGTGTATATATGTATATGTATGTGTATGTATACGTTGAAATGTATAGATATGTATATACATGTTTATGTAGGTGGGTTGGGCCATTCTTTCTTCTGTTTCCTTGTGCTACCTCACTAATGCGGGAGACAGCGACAAAGTATAATTAGAAAAAAGAATCATACATATTCACCCTTTCCTGCATTAGCGAGGTAGCATTCAGAACAGAGGACTAAGCCTTAGAGGGAATATCCTCACTTAGTCCCTTCTTTGTTCCTTCTTTTGGAAAATTGAAAATGAGAGGGGAGGATTTCCAGACCCCCGCTTTCTCCCCATTTATTCACCTTCTACAACACATAGGGAATATATAGATATATAAAGAAATAGTATTTAGAAACTGCATTAAGTACACAAGACACACTCATAATGTTACAAGATATTCAGACCATAATCTGTATCGCATACAATACATGTACTAATGAAATCCCTGAAAATCCAAAACCTTCATATTGCTTAGTCTCAATAAATATGTAATTTTTTTTTCCTGTATTGGTTTATTATGAAATTTATATTGATTGGACTGAAAAGTTGTTACCATGATAAGATTATTGCTCAGAAAACCAGTTGATTCAATTACCTTTTCCAGTTTGGAGATAAAGATTAACATATTATAATTATCAGTGGTGTAAAGATGGTGAACATCAAACATTCATAGCCACTTTACCAATTTGAGGATAACTGTGAGGAATAGATTAACTCGTTGATTATGATCTGATGAACTGGAGTTTGAATTTTTAAGAGAGTTCCTCTGCGAAACATTGAAGTTGAATGAATATGGAATTAGGAACGAGATAGATAAGCTGGCATAGAAAGAAAGGAAAATCTTAGGTGAGCTAAAACATTCACTTCTTGTAGGTAGGTGAAAGGAGAGAAAATGTTGAGAAGTGTAGGAATGTAAAGCCATGATTTAGATGCACTGTAAATATTCCAAATAGGCTACTATGGTGTGCAGGTTGAGAATGTTTTGTTAAAAAACTCTTATTTTCCGTAGGGAGACTGTAGGACCTACAGCTATGTTGCTGCTCTCTCTTGTGATTCAGATCCTTTATGGGAAGACTTAGTGATACTGGCTCGTCTTATACCTAAAATTTGTCACAACATCAATCGGTAAGTTGATTTTTTTTTTTTTTCAAAAGGATTGTCACTGTAAACACAGACAGAGATGTAGCTGTCCAACACTTAATTGCCCTCATGCTTATAGGTACTGTTATCATTTCTTAGTATTCTTTATTTTACCTGCATCATGGGAATTTACACCCACATATTGTACAGGAATTGCATGGAATTTGATGATTTATTCATACTTGTTCACTTTGTTCTTCATTAGTAAGGTAGCACCAGGAACAAGAAATGATCGCACTCACATACTGTCCTACCTTCCATATATACTTATCTATCTATATCTCTAAGGCTTGTCCCAATTGGAACTTGCTTAAAGGGGTGGCTCCATAACTAAAGAACTCCAGTGCCACTTCTTAGCCTTTCATGTATAATGTACCAAAACCACAGTCTCCTGTCCACATTCAGGCCCTCAGACCTTCCCATGGTTTCCCCCAGCTGCTTCATATTCCTTGTATCAGTCAATTGACAGCACATAGCCCCCTCGTAACTCATGCACATCTCTCACCCTCCTGCAAGTTCAGTCTCAAGATACACACACACATATATATTTTTCTTTCAAACTATTCGCCATTTCCCGCGTTAGCAAGGTTGCGTTAAGCATTAACGCAAATGAGAGTTGGGGTGAGAGAGTATCATTAAATTTTAGGGAGAATAAAAAGATGTTCTGGAAGGAGGTAAATAAAGTGCGTAAGACAAGGGAGCAAATGGGAACTTCAGTGAAGGGCGCAAATGGGGAGGTGATAACAAGTAGTGGTGATGTGAGAAGGAGATGGAGTGAGTATTTTGAAGGTTTGTTGAATGTGTTTGATGATAGAGTGGCAGATATGGGTGTTTTGGTCGAGGTGGTGTGCAAAGTGAGAGGGTTAGGGAAAATGATTTGGTAAACAGAGAAGAGGTAGTAAAAGCTTTGCGGAAGATGAAAGCCGGCAAGGCAGCAGGTTTGGATGGTATTGCAGTGGAATTTATAAAAAAAGGGGGTGACAGTATTGTTGACTGGCTGATAAGGTTATTTAATGTATGTATGACTCATGGTGAGGTGCCTGAGGATTGGTGGAATGCGTGCATAGTGCCATTGTACAAAGGCAAAGGGGATAAGAGTGAGTGCTCAAATTACAGAGGTATAAGTTTGTTGAGTATTCTTGGTAAATTATATGGGAGGGTATTGATTGAGAGGGTGAAGGCATGTACAGAGCATCAGATTGGGGAAGAGCAGTGTGGTTTCAGAAGTGGTAGAGGATGTGTGGATCAGGTGTTTGCTTTGAAGAATGTATGTGAGAAATACTTAGAAAAGCAAATGGATTTGTATGTAGCATTTATGGATCTGGAGAAGGCATATGATAGAGTTGACAGAGATGCTATGTGGAAGGTATTAAGAATATATAGTGTGGGAGGCAAATTGTTAGAAGCAGTGAAAAGTTTTTATCGAGGATGTATGGCATGTGTACGTGTAGGAAGAGAGGAAAGTGATTGGTTCTCAGTGAATGTAGGTTTGCGGCAGGGGTGTGTGATGTCTCCATGGTTGTTTAATTTGTTTATAGATGGGGTTGTTAGGGAGGTGAATGCAAGAGTTTTGGAAAGAGGGGCAAGTATGAAGTCTGTTGTGGATGAGAGAGCTTGGGAAGTGAGTCAGTTGTTGTTCGCTGATGATACAGCGCTGGTGGCTGATTCATGTGAGAAACTGCAGAAGCTGGTGACTGAGTTTGGTAAAGTGTGTGAAAGAAGAAAGTTAAGAGTAAATGTGAATAAGAGCAAGGTTATTAGGTACAGTAGGGTTGAGGGTCAAGTCAATTGGGAGGTAAGTTTGAATGGAGCAAAACTGGAGGAAGAAAAGTGTTTTAGATATCTGGAAGTGGATCTGGCAGCGGATGGAACCATGGAAGCGGAAGTGGATCATAGGGTGGGGGAGGGGGCGACCTGGGAGCCTTGAAGAATGTGTGGAAGTCGAGAACATTATCTCGGAAAGCAAAAATGGGTATGTTTGAAGGAATAGTGGTTCCAACAATGTTGTATGGTTGCAAGGCGTGGACTATGGATAGAGTTGTGCGCAGGAGGATGGATGTGCTGGAAATGAGATGTTTGAGGACAATGTGTGGTGTGAGGTGGTTTGATCGAGTAAGTAACGTAAGGGTAAGAGAGATGTGTGGAAATAAAAAGAGCGTGGTTGAGAGAGCAGAAGAGGGTGTTTTGAAATGGTTTGGTCACATGGAGAGAATGAGTGAGGAAAGATTGACCAAGAGGATATATGTGTCGGAGGTGGAGGGAACGAGGAGAAGAGGGAGACCAGATTGGAGGTGGAAAGATGGAGTGAAAAAGATTTTGTGTGATCAGGGCCTGAACATGCAGGAGGGTGAAAGGAGGGCAAGGAATATAGTGAATTGGAGCGATGTGGTATACCGGGGTTGACGTGCTGTCAGTGGATTGATTCAAGGCATGTGAAGCGTCTGGGGTAAACCATGGAAAGCTGTGTAGGTATGTATATTTGCGTGTGTGGACATATGTATATACATGTGTATGGGGGTGGGTTGGGCCATTTCTTTCGTCTGTTTCCTTGCGCTACCTCGCAAACGCGGGAGACAGCGACAAAGCAAAAAAAAAAAAAAAATATATATTATATTTCTTTTCTTCTTTCACACTATTCGCCATTTCCCGCATTAGCGAGGTAGCGTTGAGAACAGAGCACCCTTCACTTCTGAAATATGTGTCTTCTCTGTCAGCTTCTCCTCATGCATTCTCTCCATATTTCCAAACTATTTCAGTACACCCTCTTCTGTTTTCTCAGTCATACTCTTATTAGCACAGATCTCTCTTATGCTGGCATTCCTTATTTGTTCAACCCTCCTCATGCTTAATGTTGTCCTCAGTCTTTTTATTTTCTAATGTATTCACCCCCTTCCATACGTTCTCATCTGCAGCCCATGCCTTGCCTCCATAGAACACTATCAGGACTATGGTATCTTCACACATATACATGTACATCTTCACCCTCCCTGATAGTAACCTCTCTTTCCACAGTCAAGTGCAAGGATGGTGGGTCTCTTTTAAAAGTACTTTCTGTGTCAGTTATTTCACATATCACATGTGATTTTTCACCCTCTTCACATGCTCTTGAGTAATTTGTTCCTCCTTTTCACATAATTCATCCATGGGGTCACTGTACACATGACCTGAGAAGTCACTGGAAGTGTACTTACTATGGTGATTATAGGGGTACCTGAAGCAAGCTGCATTTTTTCATATACTTACCTGGCAGCATACAATAAATCGTTTGAATAATTTGACTGAGTAAGGAAATATTAAGAACTCTATTGGATAACACCTGCCATTTCCTGAGGAAGAGTCATAAGATGAAGGCTGCTGTTTTAAGGTAGAACCATTTTTTGGTTTTCTTTAAGTTTTCTTAAGTCCCTGCTTTTATGTTAGTATGTTGTCAGATGTTCAAAGGGCTCTGTACAAATGTCAGAAATATGTGTTTTGAAGAATGAGTACCCACTTCTCTACTATGACTAGAGCCCCAGTGATCATCCATTTATTTTCCCTTCCATTCCTTCCCCTCTCTTCTTCAAAAAAATCACCTCGATTCCAGACAGTCACAGGTCAGAGGCTTAATCACCAGCAATCATTGAATGAATTTATGTGAAGAGTTGCTTTGCACCTCCACATATTTATATCTTGCCATCATATGTCAGGAGGGGTAGCTGTGCAGTATGGTTTCGAGTTCTGTGAATAAGAGTGTGCTGGTCTTGGGTGTTTTTTATAGTTAATTAGTATGAATCTTCATGAAAACATCATTTTCAGTTGCTTATGGTATTTTCTTTCAGTGGAAAAATGGATTTCATCATTTGGAACCTGTATTTTTAAATATTCCTTCATCTTTCAGGGTGTGCTTTGTATTTGGTGGTGCTGTAAAAGACTTAGTGCAAGATGTTACTCAAACAAATTTGACTCCTGGAGTTTTATCCACATTACGACAGGCTGACTTTTTAGCCAATCAGGTATGCAGACATCATTTTCAAAAGGCTGTAGTAGTTTGAACTATAAAACTTAGAGACATTTTATCAAGTTTTCTGTAGAATAAATGATTAGCGTTATGTTAGTTAGAGGTTGTTGGTAGGCAGCCACTGACCAGGGAGTTATATTACCAGTACTACTTGCTTGTGTTTGGGAAGGGATAGTGACAGCTGTGTAGTGAGCTAGCACTTCATTGGTTGTCAAGTTGCACTCCTTCAACCCAGGTATCTGCTTATTCTTTCTGTTTCACTTGTAGTGGAATGCTGGCCTTCTGTCTACTGAATTAGAATCTCTTCTTGTTGCGCATACCACTTAACAGAATTCAACTTACACACCTCATTTTTCATAACTATATTTTCCTTCAGTAATTACCATGCATTAGCCCTGCCCTTTGGCAAAATGGTAGGAGCAATAGATGGAAAGGAGCATTAGGTAGTAGTAGGTTGGAACATTAGTTGGATGCAGTAGGTAAGAGTAGTAAATTAGAACATTAGACAAGAACGTTAGGTGGAAGTAGTGCGTAGGAGCCTCCGAAACACTGTGCTAGAGTTGCCCTGTTACCATTATCTTGTTAACAGTGAGGCACTAAAGGCTAAAAAATGCCACTGAAGTTCACCAGCTGTGAACTCTTTTTCTGTTTCCACCCCCTTGAGGGCATTCCCAGATGGAATAGGTATCAGAGATGTAGATAGATAGTGCAAATGTTTCATTATTTATATAACCCCAGGAGGCCCTTCACGGGTTCCTACAGTTTCAAGGTTGCACAACAAAGCAGAGAAAAGGTGGATTCCTTTGGAGTGAGTGGTCCTTTGATGAGCTATGCTCTTTTTCATCTGCAGGATTGTTGTCGAAGAGAGTAGGTGATTGTGATGAAAGATGAAAGTCTTGATTGTTACTGAAAGATAGCTAAAATTGATGCAGAGGAAACAAAGTTTTTATACAAACTAGGTTTGCAAGAATAATGAAGAGGAATATCAAAGATAAGGTAGAATACTATTTTAAAGAACTGTTTTTTGGGTGTTCATCGTTGATAAAGAAAGCTGCAGGAATGTTAAAATGTCTTTGAGAGGTCTGCAGATTCTTCTAATTTTTATTTTTTTTATATCAGGTACTGGCAGAATCGGGATTCACTGAGAAGCTGGCACAAATGCCTGTTGTGTTGATACCAGTTCATTTTGACCGGGATCCAGTAGCACGTTTGCCATCCTGCCAGCGGTCGGTGGTGCTCAGACCTTTTATCACTCACGACTTTATGACTGGTATACCTGCATTGCCAAGCAAACACATCCCTGTAGAGGTTTGTTATGTTGATATATTCAGAATTTGGTTGTATTTGATTAACAACTTCATTGTGGCCCCTGAGGCTGATGGTCATTGGGGAAAGCATGAATATTTTACTTTCATTTCTTTGCAAGCTTTCCTTGTCTCATTCATTGTGCTTTTTCTCTGATCACATAAGCAGTATAACCTCCATATTACTTTCATGTACGTACGGTAAGAAAACATCTTACAACTTTTTGTCTGAAATGCTTCGACACCACAGAGAAAGATTTTTGAGACATGCCCATTGCTATGGCCGTAAGTGATATTGTAATATATTGATTGCTAGTAATGTTTCATGTCATATGCCATGATAGGTATTTTATTGATTTTATTTTCATCAGAAATAACTCCAAATTGGTCTCCTGCTTCTCTTTGCTCCCTCCACCTCTGATACTTATATCCTCTTTGTCAACCTTTCCTCTTTCATCCTCCATATGTCCAAACCATTTCAACACACCCTCTCTGCTTTTTCAACCACACTCTTTTTATTTAAACACATCTCTCTCACCCTTTCATTACTTACACGATCAAACCACCTTACACCACATATTGTCCTCAAACATTTCATTTCCAACACATCCACGCTCCACTGTACAATCTTCTTGATAGCCCATGCCTTTCAACCATATGATATTTTTGGAACTACTATTCCTTCAAACATATCCATTTTTGTTCCGAGATACTGTTCTCTCCTTTCACACATTGGAGATGGAAGAGTGGAGTGAAAAAAGTTTTGAGCACTCGGGGTTTGCAAGGAATATAGTGAATTGGAACAATGTGGTATACCAGGGTCAACATGTTGTCAGTTGACTGAACCAGTGCATGTGAAATGTCTGGGATGAACCATGGAAAGGTCCGTGGGGCCTTGATCTGGAAAGGGCACTGTGGTTTTGGTGCATTATACCTGAGCTAGAGACTGAGTGTGAATGAATGTGGCCTTTTTTGCCTGTTTTCCTGGCACTACCTCACTGAAGCAGGGTGTAGCGATGCTGTTTCCTGTGGGTTTGGATAGCTCCGGGAATGGATGGAGGCAAGCAAGGTCAATATCTGTCATTTGTATGTATAATGGGTAGTGGTTAGTAGGCAGCCAGCTATCATGGAGGTATAAAACCAGTACTACCAGCTTGGGTATTGGCAGGGTTAGTGATGGCTGCTTAGTGAGCCAGCACGTCTTTGGTTGCCAAGTTACACTCCTTAAACCCAGGTAGCTGTCTTTTCTTTCTGCCTCACTCACACATGAACTACTTGCATTCTGTCAACAAACATGCAGTCTGTCCTTGTCATGCATAACACTTGACAACACTTAATTTACTCAGCTCATTCTTCATAATTCTAGGTTTTCCTGTGATGAGCATTATGTGCTAGCCTTGCTTTTTGGCATAATGGTAGGAATAATTGATAGAAGTTGTAGGTAAGACCATTAGGTAGAAGTAGTAGGTAGGGTCATTAGGCGGCCCTTTAGGTAGAAGTAGTAGGTAGGGTCATTAGGCGGTCCTTTAGGTAGAAATAGTCAGTAGGAAAATTAGGTAGTAGCCTCTGCAAATGCTGCGCTAGACTTACCCCCTGCCAGTAGGCTGTTAAGGTTAGCAAAGGCTGAGAAGCAGCACTGGAGTTCACTAGTTATGGAGACTGTTGCCATAGCCACCCCTTGTCGGAGTTTGAGAGGGGAACAGGCATCAGATATATCAATAGATAAATAGATAGATAGATGTACCATTCTCTGTTCTGGAAGGAGGTAAATAAAGTGCGTAAGACAAGGGAGCAAATGGGAACTTCAGTGAAGGGCGCAAATGGGGAGGTGATAACAAGTAGTGGTGATGTGAGAAGGAGATGGAGTGAGTATTTTGAAGGTTTGTTGAATGTGTTTGATGATAGAGTGGCAGATATAGGGTGTTTTGGTCGAGGTGGTGTGCAAAGTGAGAGGGTTAAGGAAAATAATTTGGTAAACAGAGAAGAGGTGGTAAAAGCTTTGCGGAAGATGAAAGCCGGCAAGGCAGCAGGTTTGGATGGTATTGCAGTGGAATTTACTAAAAAAGGGGGTGACTGTATTATTGACTGGTTGGTAAGGTTATTTAATGTATGTATAACTCATGGTGAGGTGCCTGAGGATTGGCGGAATGCATGCATAGTGCCATTGTACAAAGGCAAAGGGAATAAGAGTGAGTGCTCAAATTACAGAGGTATAAGTTTGTTTAGTATTCCTGGTAAATTATATGGGAGGGTATTGATTGAGAGGGTGAAGGCATGTACAGAGCATCAGATTGGGGAAGAGCAGTGTGGTTTCAGAAGTGGTAGAGGATGTGTGGATCAGGTGTTTGCTTTGAAGAATGTATGTGAGAAAGACTTAGAAAAGCAAATGGATTTGTATGTAGCATTTATGGATCTGGAGAAGGCATATGATAGAGTTGATAGAGATGCTCTGTGGAAGGTATTAAGAAAATATGGTGTGGGAGGCAAGTTGTTAGAAGCAGTGAAAAGTTTTTATCGAGGATGTAAGGCATGTGTACGTGTAGAAAGAGAGGAAAGTGATTGGTTCTCAGTGAATGTAGGTTTGCGGCAGGGGTGTGTGATGTCTCCATGGTTGTTTAATTTGTTTATGGATGGGGTTGTTAGGGAGGTAAATGGAAGAGTTTTGGAAAGAGGGGCAAGTATGAAGTCTGTTGTGGATGAGAGAGCTTGGGAAGTGAGTCAGTTGTTGTTCGCTGATGATACAGCGCTAGTGGCTGATTCATGTGAGAAACTGCAGAAGCTGGTGACTGAGTTTGGTAAAGTGTGTGAAAGAAGAAAGTTAAGAGTAAATGTGAATAAGAGCAAGGTTATTAGGTACAGTAGGGTTGAGGGTCAAGTCAATTGGGAGGTAAGTTTGAATGGAGAAAAACTGGAGGAAGTAAAGTGTTTTAGATATCTGGGAGTGGATCTGGCAGCGGATGGAACCATGGAAGCGGAAGTGGATCATAGGGTGGGGGAGGGGGCGAAAATTCTGGGAGCCTTGAAGAATGTGTGGAAGTCGAGAACATTATCTCGGAAAGCAAAAATGGGTATGTTTGAAGGAATAGTGGTTCCAACAATGTTGTATGGTTGCGAGGCGTGGGCTATGGATAGAGTTGTGCGCAGGAGGATGGATGTGCTGGAAATGAGATGTTTAAGTACAATGTGTGGTGGGTGGTGGTTTGATCAAGTAAGTAACGTAAGTGTAAGAGAGATGTGTGGAAATAAAAAGAGCGTGGTTGAGAGAGCAGAAGAGGGTGTTTTGAAATGGTTTGGGCACATGGAGAGAATGAGTGAGGAAAGATTGACAAAGAGGATATATGTGTTGGAGGTGGAGGGAACGAGGAGAAGTGGGAGACCAAATTGGAGGTGGAAAGATGGAGTGAAAAAGATTTTGTGTGATCGGGGCCTGAACATGCAGGATGGTGAAAGGAGGGCAAGGAATAGAGTGAATTGGATCGATGTGGTATACCGGGGTTGACGTGCTGTCAGTGGGTTGAATGAGGGCATGTGAAGCGTCTGGGGTAAACTATGGAAAGCTGTGTAGGTATGTATATTTGCGTGTGTGGATGTATGTATATACATATGTATGGGGGTGGGTTGGGCCATTTCTTTCGTCTGTTTCCTTGCGCTACCTTGCAAACGCGGGAGACAACGGAAAAAAAAAAAAAAAAAAGATGTACCATACATAAGAGTTAGATAACTCACTATATATACTAATTGGTTTGAGTTACTCAAATAATGACAGATTTTCAAGAATGTAAACTGGTTGATTTATGATAACTTTATAATGAAATGGCATAGAATAAAATTGATATAGAGCCCAACAAGAAAATGAAGATTAATTAGTGTTTTGCCCATTAAGTTTAGAAATGCAAATGGAATGAGAACTGAAACTTTCCGAGTCTCGATGAAAGGGTAAAGGAAGTGCTGGATCAACCCAGGGTTGACAATTATAAAATACGTGTAACTGCAGATGATATTGTTTTAAGTATAGAAAGGCATTGAGGGGATTACAACATGGTAACCGAGCTTCAAGGAGACTAGTGTTCTATGTACTTGTAGATATGTATTGTCAGGTTTATTGACCACTTTACCATGTTCAGTCCCCCCTTAGAATTTTTTATTACTTATGAGTGAGGAATGAAGAGGTGCTCCAGAAAACAAATTAAGTGTTATACTAGCTAAGTTTAGTAAGGTTTCTCCCATTTATTAGTTACATTTTGTAAAATCATAGATTATGTGTGAAAGGAATTGCATTTGAAAAGGCTGTGAGAAACTGGAATTAACTGATTTTTCACTTACGAGAAACCTTCATTTATATGCTAAATATAACTTTTGTCTTGCTTACAGCTGGTAAACAAGATGGTAGCAGAAATTCTTGGAGTTCCAGGCATCAGTCGAGTATTGTACGACCTAACCTCCAAGCCACCTGGAACAACAGAGTGGGAGTGACCAGTGTTGGACCATTTCTATCAGCTGTGGCTGACGATAGAGGAAAAGCAGTCATAACTTTTGCCTCTGTAACAAAATCCACTGGTTGCCTTGGAAGAATGGAAGATAGAGTAGAAGGAAGAGGTCAAGGTGAAATCATTTTAAACTCAGGTCAGGATCAGAGCTATTCCAGCATGACTGACCAAACCTTAGTGTGCAAGAGCAGGGATGACCTCACTGAGTAAATGACTGCCAAAAGTGAAGTAATATTAGTACTATGATTTTTATTTGGAGTTTAAAAGACAAGAAAAGTAACTTTTCCCTATCATTATTTTTAGTGACCCATATTGCAGAATATTACCAAAACAAAACAGTATATTGCCATGGTCACCTTACAAATTTGAACCCTAATTCTCCATAGCCTCAAATGATTCCTCATGCTAACAAGTGAATTCATTGTTTCTGCTTGACTTATAGTATCTGCTACCAATTATTTTCAGCACACAGACTTGATGTCTTGGCTAATAAGTTTATATTGGTGATTCTCTTGATGTGTGTTCGGCCAGAAGTGATGACTGGAGAGTGTTGGTCTAATTTTTCTCTGGCTTGTGATGTTGGAAAGTGCTGGTAGCTCAACATGGCTGTGATGACGTGGCCGGTTGCCATCAAATATGAAGCAGGTGCTGGGGGAACAGCAGTGAACTATGAAGTTGGGTGAAATTAATATTAAATTTAATTAAATTAATGATCAAGAGTGTATGATTTACCAAGATATATATCAACTTATTGACAAGGTAATGTCAAATATTTTTAACATATGTATCTTTGCAAGATATTTGATAGAGTTGCAAAAGAGGCTAAAAGGACACATATAGTGTTCTGTAAAACATTGGTGGTTGTTGATGGCTGCAGCCATTTTATATGGAATTTTTCTTGTGTGAAAAGTAACATTAATATGTTTCCATTATGTTCATTGGAATGTATATAAAGTTTGATGTTAAAAGTAATTTAGATGAGAGGCAGTATTTAAAAATGTTTATTGTTTAGAATTCATAATTGTGTCTTGTGTTCAGAAGGATATCTTAGAAGTTAAGGGGATGGTATACACTGAAAATGCAACTGTTTTAGTTTTTATACAAAAGCTTTTATTCCATGAAAGCATGTTATCAAAAATGTATTGTGCACATGTCTGGACCGCATGCACAAATGCACCTACTCATACATGATTTTACTATTATTACACAACCATAGGACCCATTTATGGAGCTTGTAAAGCTTTTAGGCAGCTTTCCACATAGGAGCAGAAATTATATACTTCTTTGGAGCAAGAAGTCCCTTGAGGAGACTGTATATTTTTCCATTTGCTGATGATAATACAGCCTTCCTAAAGGTGACTTCACATCTGCAGTGTAACCACTTACTGATGGAGTGCAGTAGCATGTAAGGTAAGATACATTATGTATTCATTCTGTCATGTGTGCTTATCATTTTCTGGCTCAGCAAGGTAGCATTTTTAAGGTACAGCTTGGCCTTAGAGGAAAAAATGTTTGCTTGGCTGTCTCCTCCACTCCTTCATTTAGAAAGTAGTAATACAGTAGAGTAGGGTATAAATTCCCTTAATTCACATTCTATGACAAACAGAAGATGAATAAGTAAAATTGTTTCTCCCGTATTCCCAGGGCATGCAAGGGATGAAGCAAATTGGAATGATTTGGTTTACAGGGGGTGACATTGTCAGTAGACTGAGCTAGCTCATATGAGTCTGTAGGGGTAAACCTTGGTAAGAGGGTATATGCATCAGAGTTGAGGGGATAAGGGGAAGACCAAATTGGATATGGAAGGATTGAGTGAAAAGTTATTGAAAGCTCAGGGCTTGAGTATGTAGGAGTTTGTAAGACTTAAACAGGATAGACTGAATTGGAGTGATGTGATGTCAAGAGTGTGATTTCCTGTCAGTGGAGTGAGTTAGGACTTGTAAAGCAGTCAGGTGAAACCACAGAAAGATCTGTGGGCGTTGGTTATAGATAGGGAGAGTTGGTCTGGTGCATTATACAGCTTATGAGTGGATTTAAGCAAATGAGGCCATTTCCTTGTCTGCTTTTGGCACAACCTTGCTAATACGTGAAATGGTGAACATGTACGAAAGAAAGAAATGTATGTGTTCGGTCCTGAGAACTTGAAAATTTAGTCCTCTGTGGTTGGTGCAAACTGGGGACTCATTTTGCAAGATTCCAAGCAAAGTTGCCAGTGTTTTGGAGTCATGCCACTTTAGTTGCTAAAGTGAAAAACATAAGTATGTTATTACAGCTTTTTCAGTAAATTTTAAGCTGTAGATTATGATTGAGCTAAAGATTATTCATAGGATTTGAACTGTTTTTTTTTACATTGTTTAGTGAGCTGACTTTGCAGATGACTTTTTATTCCCAGGAAGAGTGTGCCAGACATATATCATGTCAGACTGTGCATGAATCAGTATGTGTTGGGCCTAGATTTGGCTTTTAGTCACCCACAAGCTATGAACATATCTTATATGTTAAAGACTTATGGTAAAATAATTAGATCTTCTTTTAGTAGTGTGCCCAGGCACCTGAAAGCATTGTAATGGCAGTTTTTCGTTGAAATGCTACCTTCTTGTATTTTGCCACCACTGTAACTCATGCCCTGTTTTCTAAGGCAAAAATGAACTTTCACACTTGTGTGCAAGTGCTTTTTCACTTGCACAATAAGTGTAATAATCAAGTGAGACTAGTGTCTCTTTTCACACCATTATACGCAAAATGCTTTGACATCATTTAGACCCATATTACCTTGGTATCCTCAAATTGGGTATCCCTTGCCCAAGCCTATCTTCTCATTGCATCCATCCATTTCTCCAGCTTTCTTCTTCTCTTTGTACTTTCATCTGTACTACCACATATCTTGTTGACCAACAGATCACTTGTCATATTTGCTAAATAGCTGTACCATCCAAAAAACATTCTTGTGTCTCGCTAATAATTTTTTCTCATATCGTCCTCACACCAATCAGGACCCTGATCTTTTAATTCAAATAATCAACTATATAGACTAACACTTTTTGCTGCTTTTACTTTAGATCTTGAGCTTTATGCCCACACATCAGAGTTGAAATAAGAAGTCTTTCCAACAAGCTTCCTGCACTCTGCACACTCAAGTTTTTTCCAGTTCCCATAGCTTTCAGAGCATCTCTGAATTTTCTCCCATGCAAGAATCTCCTCTAAACTTGTTCTTCAATTACTATCTTTACTGAATTTAACTCCAAAGCACCCTCACACATCCACAATTTCCAATTCTTCACCATTTTTCTGTGATGTGGTGTAAAAGAAGGAAGTTGCAGTTAAGTACCAGTAGTGTTAAGATGATTGTTTTTTTGAAAATAGGGAATGTTTTTTGAAAATAGGGAAAGGCAAGATGCAGACTTCTGCAATGCCTTTCTGAATACATATAAAGAATGAGCTGAAGTACAAGATATGTTTTTGATTGGTAGAGAATTTAGATATTTAGGTTCTGTTCTGTACATGCATTCAAAGCTCAATGAAGGAAGATGTAAAGGAGAAAGCTTTCTAAGAGAGGGAGATGATTGAATCCTTACAAAGAATTATGAAAGGGAAAAATGTGACCGTGAGTGTACAAAATGGACTGAAGGACATTGTGAAATATGAACATTGAAAGAAACTGACTGTTGTTTAATTAGGCTGGTGAAATGAGGTGTTTGTAGTGCCAGTAGATGGGATGGGATAACAAATGGTCAATTGCTTAAGAGATCAGGAATGTCAGAGAGAGAAAAGACATGAGGTATATTGTTATGGACGGGTTTTAAAGAATGCCTTAAAGTGGGCTGGTCATGTGGAGAGTATGCTTGCTGATTGGCTGGTACAGGAAATATATATGAGTGTAGTAGTTTGAAATAGAATGAACAGCTGGTATCACACATTCTTGATACTTTTCCACATATTCCAAACCACCTACTCGTATTACCCTAATTTTTACACAAGTGCAATTTCCATCATAAAAGTTCTTCACAACACTCAAAAGCTTTCCATCCATACACCCTATAAAGAGAGAGCTTTCATGTATGCTTTATCATATACATGTATTAGATCCATAAATACTGCTTCGCTTCTTTTTACTATTTAGTTTTCCCATGTGTAAGTGTAAAAATATTGTCTGCATATGCTATTCACTTCTGGAACCCAGTTTTTCAGCTACTGTCCTGTCATATGCCTTTCCTTTTTTGTTGAGAATGAGTGATTTCTATTTTTTTACAATTACTTTTGCAGTCATCAGGCACACTGCTTCCATGCAAACTCTTCAGAGCCACAACAGCTTTTTCATCACCCATTTGTACCATCTTACTACTCTTAAGATCATTATTGCAAATCAAAATCAGCTGGTTGTATGATGTTAGTATCTTTTTTACTTCGGTATTCTACCAGTCACAAATGCATTTTGAATTTACGCAGTAAAGCTTTTTCTTGCTGTTTTTTTCATTCATCTATGGGTCTCGAGCTCACGAAAAGAAAATGTTTGTCAGCTGATTAACTATTTTGGCTAGACTGTGTTACTTAGCTGTTTAGCCTGTTGAATCTTTATTATTTTTCACTTTGATAGCGTACACCATGAATTTGATAACCACATTATGAAATTTTTTTGTACGTATTGAAAAAGTCTGTTGTCGTCGTATTCATTCATGCATGATGATTCTATGTGAGCCACTGTTTGATGATTGTCGGAAGATATTCTCTTGAATACAGGAGAGTAGATTTTAAGGAACAAGGGTTCTGTTATCCATGTTCTTTTCTTTTTTTCATATTTGTTTGCTGTTTTCTGTGTAGTGAGGAAGTGCTATAGATTGAGAAGTAGAGTGAAGAACATTATACAGTAGTACATTTTTTACAGAAAGAAGACATGGTTTTATGGCAAGGTCATATGCTAAATCTGCTTACGTTGTTCACTTTATTTTCATATATGAAGATAATGGTTTTGATGATTTTATTCCAGATTAGTTTAGGTAATAATTGTGTGATTGCAAACCTAGGTATTTCAGATTAAAATTCAGTGGTTCTTCATAGCATAATATTATAGTGTTAATTGGGTATTAACTTAAAACATCATAATAGTTTGAGTAATGGGAATAAAGTGGTTCCTTAACTTTACTGATCAGTAAGGGCATGATGATTTTGTAACACTTTTGGATTTTAGCATGAATCTTTTATCCTGTTCAGCAATGATAAACCTCTTTCTCTAACAGGCTGCTCTTGATTTTGTGACACTAGCATTTTATTCAAGTAGATTTTTTGATATTGTTTACTCTCAGAAATTTGGTTTGATTTATAGTAAGAAGGTTGTTATTTACTCTCAGAAATTTGGTTTGATTTATAGTAAGAATTATGTTAAGGCAAGAATGGGCCTTATGTTAGATCAGTGTTTGTACATAAAGCTAAGCATTTATATGCCACAGATACATATAGATTTACCTAATGTCATTCAATCCATAAATTTTTGCTCAAGATAACTAATTTGGTGATAATACCTCTGCTTCTCAAACAAATTTTAATTGAAATTTATTCACAGTGCCCATGATATTGTTTATGGAATTGTTAGAAGATAAGCTGACTGATTTAATGAAAAGAGTAAAGCTTTGGGTGCAAATTATGATGAGAGTTATAAAACACAACTTCCATCTCATTGCTAAACAGCCAACCATAACCAAAGTTTACAGCTGTCGGAAAAAGAATTACATCTCACACAGTTTGCTAAACTTCCCCAAACCAGGAAATGATGATGGTCCTTTAAGGAGCTTCCCCCAGAAGATGGCTGGCTGAAATTTCATATAGGAGCAATGAAGTGGTTAGCAGACTACTGCCACCTATTTATTTGGTACTTTTATCTATTCTACCTATTTCAACTTTATTCTGACTCATATTTAGGTAAATTATGGACATTATAATGTCAAGAAATGCTGTTGGTATTATGTATTATATTGTGAAAGGAAAGATATACATAAGGATGATGGATAATATTTTTTCATGGGTGTTTATGAGCTGGCAGCATGGGGCTGTTTATCATCCTTTGAAGCCAACACTTTGATTTTTTTGTGCCCTTAACAGTTTTTTCATCATTATGATATATAATTATGTAATGTTTGTGGCATGTACTAATGAGTTTGCAATGTAGGGCTGCATAGCATCACTTTGACTCTCTCTTTCCTCCAGCTGAGAAAATTAAACACACACACACACTATATTTATATATATATATATATATAAAGAAATATATATTTTGAAGGTTTGTTGAATGTGTTTGATGATAGAGTGGCAGATTTAGGGTGTCTTGGTCGAGGTGGTGTGCAAAGTGAGAGGGTTAGGGAAAATGATTTGGTAAACAGAGAAGAGGTAGTAAAAGCTTTGCGGAAGATGAAAGCCGGCAAGGCAGCAGGTTTGGATGGTATTGCAGTGGAATTTATTAAAAAAGGGGGTGACTGTATTATTGACTGGTTGGTAAGTTTTTTAATGTATGTATAACTTATGGTGAGGTGCCTGAGGATTGGCGGAATGCGTGCATAGTGCCATTGTACAAAGGCAAAGGGGGTAAGAGTGAGTACTCAAATTACAGAGGTATAAGTTTGTTGAGTATTCCTGGTAAATTATATGGGAGGGTATTGATTGAGAGGGTGAAGGCATGTGCAGAGCATCAGATTGGGGAAGAGCAGTGTGGTTTCAGAAGTGGTAGAGGATGTGTGGATCAGGTGTTTGCTTTGAAGAATGTATGTGAGAAATACTTAGAAAAGCAAATGGATTTGTATGTAGCATTTATGGATCTGGAGAAGGCATATGATAGAGTTGATAGAGATGCTCTGTGGAAGGTATTAAGAATATATGGTGTGGGAGGCAAGTTGTTAGAAGCAGTGAAGAGTTTTTTCGAGGATGTATGGCATGTGTACGTATAGGAAGAGAGGAAAGTGATTGGTTCTCAGTGAATGTAGGTTTGCGGCAGGGGTGTGTGATGTCTCCATGGTTGTTTAATTTGTTTATGGATGGGGTTGGCAGGGAGGTAAATGCAAGAGTTTTGGAAAGAGGAGCAAGTATGAAGTCTGTTGTGGATGAGAGAGCTTGGGAAGTGAGTCAGTTGTTGTTCGCTGATGATACAGCGCTGGTGGCTGATTCATGTGAGAAACTGCAGAAGCTGGTGACTGAGTTTGGTAAAGTGTGTGAAAGAAGAAAGTTAAGAGTAAATGTGAATAAGAGCAAGGTTATTAGGTACAGTAGGGTTGAGGGTCAAGTCAATTGGGAGGTAAGTTTGAATGGAGAAAAACTGGAGGAAGTAAAGTGTTTTAGATATCTGGGAGTGGAACTGGCAGCGGATGGAACCATGGAAGCGGAAGTGGATCATAGGGTGGGGGAGGGGGCGAAAATTCTGGGAGCCTTGAAGAATGTGTGGAAGTCGAGAACATTATCTCGGAAAGCAAAAATGGGTATGTTTGAAGGAATAGTGGTTCCAACAATGTTGTATGGTTGCGAGGCGTGGGCTATGGATAGAGTTGTGCGCAGGAGGATGGATGTGCTGGAAATGAGATGTTTGAGGACAATGTGTGGTGTGAGGTGGTTTGATCGAGTAAGTAACGTAAGGGTAAGAGAGATGTGTGGAAATAAAAAGAGCGTGGTTGAGAGAGCAGAAGAGGGTGTTTTAAAATGGTTTGGGCACATGGAGAGAATGAGTGAGGAAAGATTGACCAAGAGGATATATGTGTTGGAGGTGGAGGGAACGAGGAGAAGAGGGAGACCAAATTGGAGGTGGATAGATGGAGTGAAAAAGATTTTGTGTGATCGGGGCCTGAACATGCAGGAGGGTGAAAGGAGGGCAAGGAATAGAGTGAATTGGATCGATGTGGTATACCGGGGTTGACGTGCTGTCAATGGATTGAATGAGGGCATGTGAAGCGTCTGGGGTAAACCATGGAAAGCTGTGTAGGTATGTTGACATATGTATATACATGTGTATGGGGGTGGGTTGGGCCATTTCTTTCGTCTGTTTCCTTGCGCTACCTCGCAAACGCGGGAGACAGCGGCAAAAAAAAAAAATGATAATAATAATAAGAAATCTGATTCACTTGAAGTTAATGCTGTGCAGCAGGTGTCAGACCATTTGATTATTTTGTTCCTTGAATGTTTGTAAGAAATAACAATGCCAGAAATGGAACCTTTATAGTTTACATTGAGAAAAAAATAGTATGAAAGGACCAGTTAGTTTCATAATTTACTCAAGATTCTCACTCCTCGGAAATGCAGCTGGAATTCAGTTCTCTGGCCAAAGAGTTAAGAATATGGAAGAAAAAAGCATGACTACAATTGAAGGGCAGTTTTATTTCCTCTCGAAATGATAAAGCCTCCTTGTTTCTGTATTATTCAGTAACTTATTGCCAGAAATTGAATTAATTACTGGGGAAGTAGAGATAAGAAATAGAACTAATACTTCAACGAAAAGGTAAAAAATCAAGTGGTACATATTTGAATATCTCAAGATTTCATACTTGAACAGAATTATTGCATCATAGGACCCACCTTGCATCCAGATGTTATCTTTATACAGAACCACGCCAACATCACACATCAAGCAATTCCAAACTCTCAGCAACACCTTCATCAACTTACTGAAAACTGTATCAACACAATGAACCACAGAACTAATAGCACCTGACTCTGATGAATGATAAGAAAGAAATCACACCACTCTATCCTCAACACATGGAGCACTGTTAATCCAACACGACACCATCACACCTCCCAAAGATCACACAAAAATGATCTCAAAGCAGTTCTCAAAATCAGCCACACACTTCCTATACCCCATTGATATTACCAATAATTAATAACCTACACAAAATATTCTCCTAACATATCTGCTCTAACCCTCCTCCTCCTCATAATCATTTAAAAAAGAAAGGAATTCCTCCACTGTAGACCCTGACAACACATCAAACTTTCAAATGTGACATTTCAGCACAGTAGCAATCCAAGTACTCACTTATATATTCAGCCACTTGTAGATACACAACATTATCACTCACATTAGGAAACATGTTAATATGATACCCATCCTGAAGCCCCCCAAGCCCCCAACTCTTCTTCCTCCTACCATGCAATATCAGCATTATTATCAGTATCCACACTCCTTGAAAAACTTATTCACAACTGCATTATACATCCCAATCTTACTCACCCTACTGGTTTCAGGCCTAGACACTAGAATTACACTACATGCAGACATGATGGGGTCATCCACAAAGGTAAGATTTCCAAAACTCTCATGCATTGCATTGGAGTCCCTCAGGAAGTAGTTGTCTCTACTTAAATGATCTCCCTTTGCTCCTTGTAAACCAAAGTATGAAAGTCCTTTCATATGCAGATGACCTCAGTTTCATTTCAGCACCTAATACCGCACAAGCAACAGAAAATGTGCAAGGTTACATAATGTAGTGAGAATATTGGCTTTCTCAAATCAGAATGACCACATGCTGACTGGTATCCACTTTCACCATGTTAACCCCTGATAAACATGGATCTGACCTGCACACACTCATCACCCTGAATGATCTACCCCTCAACAGAACACCTAGGCATCACTTGCAACATTTGAACCCCACATCACAGTATTAACAAAGTCTTGAAAGTAAATGCCCTCAGAACACTTACTTGCACTAATTTTGGACAAGGGAAGAGAATCCCCCTGTGTCCATCACTCTTAAGTTATTCCTCACCTTTTTCACCTACTCATTCAAAAGCAAGTATAACATAGCTACAGATTTCTCAGTAGAATAATCAGCTGCTGAGCAACAACATACATTCAACACCTGCATAACAGATTAAAAGTACTTCCAGTGCAATCTTACCTCTAACATGGATGATAACCAGTTTTGTGCAACATCATAAGCCACTTTCCATTGAAGTCATTTATTACCCACAAGCCCACCTCGCACAAAAATCACTTGTACTCACAGATCTTACCCAACCCCAGTGAACCCCATCTTGATAAAACATTGGCACTGAACACCTATCCACCCAACCCTTTGTTGAACTCCACCAGGCATGCATCCATCTGGAACTGCATTTTCTTGACAGACATGACTCATACTTGAATGTTTGTCCCATAGCCACTTCGAACATTGATTCAACGTATCACAGATTTTCTTATGCCCAAGATACATGTTCCAAAATGAGACCATCAGACATATACTCCTGCACTAAGGACATAGCTATCATTCCTGGACAAACATTTCACCACACTTCATGGCTTGTGGTCGTGGCTGGTGGATGTGGCAGACTTCATGAGTGCTGCAGGAGCCCAGTAAAAGGGGTCTTAGGGTTGGAAGGATCAAGTTCTGTCTGTTATCATTAACATCTTATTCCACTTAGTGGAATGACCACATGTAGGGTATGCAACTATTGTGGGGTTCTATGTTGCAGTACTAAGGTTTGCAGCCTCAAGTCCTTGGGCTGGAAAATGGCAGTTATTCCTTGTTCCTTGAGGCTAAACTTGTTACCCTAATTCATGGTGGAATCATCTTTTATATATGTATGAAAATATATATTTTTTGTCGTACATAATCATCATTTCCATTATTAGCAAGGTAGCATCAGGAACAGAGGATTGAGCCTTAGAGGAAAAAATCTTCTTGTAATCCATCTCTGTTCTTTGTTTTGGAAAAGTAAAAACTGGAGGGGAAGATTTCCAGCCCCTCTCTCCCCCTCTTTTTAGTGGCCTTCTATGACATGCAGGGGGTACGTGGCAATTAATCTTTCTCTAGGTGTCATGTGTACTGCACCGAAACTATAGCTCACTTTCCACATCCAGGCCTCACAGAACTTTCCATGGTTTACCCCAGACACTTCACATGCCCTGATTCAATCCTCTGACAGCACGTCAACCCCGGTATACCACTTAGATCCAATTCACTCTATTCCTTGCTCGCCTTTCACCCTCCTGCATATTCAGGCCCCGATCACTCAAAATCTCTTTCACTCCATCTTTCCACCTCCAATTTGGTCTCCCACTTCTCCTCGTTCCCTCCACCTCCGACACATATATCCTCTTGGTCAATCTTTCCTCACTCATTCTCTCCATGTGCCCAAACCATTTCAAAGTAACCTCTTCTGCTCTCTCAACCACGCTCTTTTTATTTCCACACATCTCTCTTACCCTTACATTACTTACTCGATCAAACCACCTCACACCACACATTGTCCTCAAACATCTCATGTCCAGCACATCCATCCTCCTGCGCACAACCCTATCCATAGCCCACACCTCGCAACCATACAACATTGTTGGAACCACTATTCCTTCAAACATACCCATTTTTGCTTTACAAGATAATGTTCTCGACTTCCACACATTCTTCAAGGCTCCCAGGATTTTTGCCCCCTCCCCCACCCTATGATTCACTTCCGCTTCCATGGTTCCATCCGCTGCCAGATCCACTCCCAGATATCTAAAACACTTTACTTCCTCCAGTTTTTCTCCATTCAAACTTACCTCCCAGTTGACTTGACCCTCAACCCTACTGTACCTAATAACCTTGCTCTTATTTACATTTACTCTTAACTTTCTTCTTTCACACACTTTACCAAACTCAGTCATCAGCTTCTGCAGTTTCTCACATGAATCAGCCACCAGCGCTGTATCATCAGCGAACAACAACTGACTCACTTCCCAAGCTCTCTCATCCCCAACAGACTTCATACTTGCCCCTCTTTCCAAAACTCTTGCATTCACCTTCCTAACAACCCCATCCATAAACAAATTAGACAACCATATATATATATATATATATATATATATATATATATATATATATATATATATATATATATATATATACATACATACATACATACATACATACATACATACATACATATACTTAAACGCCCATATACGCACATATGCATATCAACATATACATAAATATACATACTCACACACAGACATATATACAAATGTACGTATTCATACTTGCCTACCTTCATCCATTCTTGTCACTACCCCACCCCACAGGGAAAAGCATCACTACCGCCTGTTTAGAACCACATATTGTGGAAACACCCAATTTGATATCAAGTTACAAGATGGATATTACTCTAGAATTTGGGTAAGACATTTTCTTCCATCCAAGCACTTATCATTAATCAAAAATTTAATTGCAGAATGTTGATATACAATTTGTATAATACAGTACTTAAATAGACCTTTTATAAGAGTCCTATTAGATATAAGGTCAGATATTCATTGAAAATCACCTGAGTATGAATTAAATCTTTTCAGAACTGCTAAGAAAAGTAAGTGCCTTATTTTCCGTGGAGTTTGCCTTATTGCACTGTAATGTTTATCATTACAATAATGAAGAAGAAATAATTATCTACTTATATATAAATAATGAAAAAATAGTTCTCTACTTTCTTCCATATCTTTTTATTGATTTTAATGCCAAGTTTTTTAGTACATGCCCCTTTTTTATATATTTTAAGGAATGTCTAAGACAGTAACTATTTAGTGTCCTGGGAGGGTACTTGAGTTATCCAAAAATTCTTCTGTTGGCTCTCAGATTTCCTTTTTGCTGTGAGACACTTCTTTGAAGTCTTTACAGAATTAAGAGTAATGTGATATTTAGTATTATATACCTTTGTAAATGTTTATATTAAAAAAGTGAAGATTAATAGATACACAGCAGCATTGGCTATTCCCCGAAAAACCCTTGTTATTAATTTTTACTTCTGTGCTACATTATGGTGTTTTTGGACCAGGCACATGTTTCACGTTTCTATGAAAGATATTTACAAGTTGGACTCAGCTTGAGTAACCACATTTTCAACAGGTTGTTTTGATTTTTGGATGAATAGCTATGGAAAACCTGTTCTCTCCTAATTTTATATATAAATATATAACTTATCTTCCATGTTAAATCTAGACAGTGTCTGAGGTGCTTTTAATGCTGCTTATTTCTGTGTATCATTTTTGCGTATGGGAGAAGGCTTTTGTGGTTTATAGGGAGTTTATCCCAAGTATAGAACTGTTAATTCGGCTCTTCCAGAGGCAAGATATATTAAAGAATTTGAGGTAGTCTTATGTTCAAAGGAGTAACATTATATTAACAAAAGAGAGGCTGTCATCATGTTTGTTACAAAATACAAGCCTCTAAACTGCTTTTTTATTGTGATGTTGAATTACCTATTTGACAGATGTGAGTCTGGTTGCTTAAGCAGTGGGAAGGGGAGAGAACCTGCAGATCGTAGGTAATTGACAATCAGAAGCTTGTTTCTCAGTGATTGGTGAAACCTTCCAACTCGATTATTGTACAGTATGGCATTCCTGGTTACAGTAAAACATCAGTTTGGCTGCTCACTTATTATTGCGATTGAAAACGAGCCATCCTTTTTTTTTATCTACCCTTATGAAGTACACAAAATTCAATAAAAAAAAGTCTGAATAATGTTTATATTGTATGTTTTTCTTTCTTGTTCTGTTAAAGTCATAGCATTGGAAATACCTCTAGTTTTTATATTAACTTAAGGCCGTCCAGTGTATGCCGTCCCCCTTGTATAGGAACAGCTTGTTTTTGTGTAACATTTAGTTCAACTGGAAAAAATTAATATAAAGCTATTTGAATTAGAATTATCCCACATTTAATACATGGCTTGTAATCATTAAAATCATATGTGTATGTTTGAGGTTAAGGAATATTAGTAGTATTTATTTGTTAAACCAGGCATCAGTATATAAATTACACAGTTGCATCTTGTGATTGTTAAAGTTTTATATATCTTATTTGTTTAATTTTGGTAGATTACTTAGGAGCACATTTAGTCGTATCAGTGCTGGAAAATTGAGATAATGAAAAGATAATCTACATTATGCAGTTTTGAATGTTCTAAACAAAACATTACTAATTCTGATCTTTTCTCAAAAGATTTAGAGTATTTGATAATATGAAATAGGATTATTATCAGATGCTATGTAATCTGAGAAGAAATTAATAGATAAGGAAAGCATTTATATTACTTAAAATACTAGAAGTAATCTTTGCTCATTCCATGCAACACTTCAAGATACTTGTCATGTAATCTTGAATGCTTTACTTACCACTGTTAATTTACAAGTGACCTTATAATACTAAAGATTATTGGAAGCCATATCAGCTTGTTTCTAATATCTTGCAAGATATGATGTAGTGGTACAAAAACATATCTCTATTTTGTTTGTTAAGCATGTTAAGGTAAATTGAAATGATACAGTTTATCATTTCTCCTAACTATGTTGGTAAACTGTATTAACACTACTGGTTAACTCCCCCGGGCCTACCATCTGTAATCTGTTTTACTTTGTAATTATTTGATGATACTATAAAAACTTCCCAAAATGCTATTAAATTGTATTTTCTTACATTTTGCCTCAAAAGGGGGCTCTAAAACCCTCGATTCCTGAGAATCTATTTATGTTCTTGGTTCACTGACAAATGTCATTCTGTGAAAATATGATCTCGTGCAAGTTAGAGTGAAAATTTTAAAGACAAGGGAACAAGGAAAATTAGGCAATGAATGCTTGAATAAGTTTTATTGTAACTTATGATGATAAGTACATGCTCAGTGACCTCCTTTTTACATTAAAGAATATTGTTTTATACCGGTGACATAGGTTGGTTATTGATCCTTATATAAGCAGTTAGTTGGTACAGTGCTGTTTTAGTTGTGAATCAGAATGTCCCATGCACGAGTTGTATTGCAAATTCAAGATCTTTAGTGGCAAAGTGAAGCCAACAGGTAGAAAATAATCTGTGCTCAAGCTTTAGTGACTGCTGCTCAAAGATCTTGAAATTACTGGTATAATGTGCGCTGATTATTAGATGTCCCATTTGCATTGATCATGGTGGATGAACGTCCTTTGAAAGAGTGTAGTAAATGTGCCTGTTAAAAGTCCTCATTCTCTTGTATAAATGTTTAAATGGTGCTCACAGCCTTTGCTCTGTGTGTATTTTGCAGTATTATACAACACTGTATGATATTCAGCTAAAATAGATTTCTACTTCAGCATTAGCTTTGTATTATATTACACTTATAGCAGCTGAGTTTGAAAGGAATTAAAAAAGTTTGATAATTTTTTGAAATACACTGAAGAATATTTTTGGTACCATAAAAAAATTCTTAATGTTTTAACCATTCTTCCAGTGGCATATAGTGGAGGGAAAATATGTGACATTTTATTAACAAACACCGAAAACATTTGAATATTTGTTGGGGATGATATTTTGTTTAAATCTTATTAGTCCAGCAACACATCACAAGATGAGTCATTGGGTGATTTCCTCAAAAAATTGAGACATTTTTTTATGAATGTGAGTTAACTGTTAACATAGCAGGGGATATCCAATTATTCGTTAAATTGTAATTTTTTCATGACTGATTTGATCTATTGATTTGATCTATCTATTTAAATGCTTCTTTCTTGTATTGTGTTATTTCAAGTAAAGGTCTAGGGCATCTTTGTTTATCTAAGTTAATGTTAAGTGATGAAATCTTACATCATTAGCTTTCAAACCTTAGTATCTGTGTTTCTTGGGCTGAAGTGGTGTTAGGTAATACAAATTTTGAATCATTTATGACTGCCAAGTGTCAGGAAATCTTTTCCTTTTTATTTCAGATGCTGGAATAAGGTTTGGCTTAGTTGCCATAATAAGTCATTGGGGATCGAATTCTTGCTTATGGTTTATGCACAAAACTACATTCCAGTAGTAAGTTTCTTTTTCTCATTACTAAAAACATTTTGTAATTTGTTAGATAGGAAATTAAAGTATCAGAAGAATGAAGACATTTTATTATGCTTTCCATTTATAATGCAGTAAAACATTAGTATTCCAAGCCTCGTATTCTGTAATAATTGGACCTAAATTTTTCACAGATCAAAAATTATAAATGTGAAAAGTATTTATAAAACAGTCATCCCTCCATATATTTGGACCATTTCTCATGATGCTCCAACTTTCAAAATCATGAGATAGGACTATGTGAATACTTCATATTTACGTAAGAAACAGCAAAATTGTTGAAGAGAATATTCAGTAAAAACTTCATTAGAAGATATTGTGTTCACCCAAGCATTAATGGTTTATTATAGATTTTTTACTTGGATGTAAACATGATATGAACATAACTCCAGATTTTTAGGTACACACACTTTCTCTCATTCTCATTTTATACCAGCGTTCATAGATTAGGACCCGCGTAATGTAGCTCCTGCATAGGGCTGGTGTACATTGCCTACCCTTAGAATCAACCAGAAAAGTGAAATATACAACCAAGAAGAATAACATGTCCTGAGATATATATATATTATCCCTGGGGATGGGGGAGAGAGGATACTGCCCATGTATTCTCTGTGACATAGAATGTGACTGAAATAGGTGGGAGCAGAACTGGAAATCCTCCTCTCCTATTTTACTTTTCCAAAAGAAGGAACAGAGAAGGGGACCAAGTGAGGATTTTTTCCTCAAAAGGATCATGACTGAATTTGTTTATTTTAAGACTTGTTTCATCATGAGCCTCAAGAATGAGGTAGTGCTCCCAGCACTGTCCTTTTAGCCATCAAGTAAATATTAAACCAAAGAGCTGATTGATGGAATACTTTTTTAGTGTTGGTTTATAACGTAAGAGAGGTTCTCTGAGATTTGGTACTTTGTGCATAACTGGAGTTGGGATTAATTGGATTCTTGTTTAAGATCAAGTTAATTTAGTGGAAAGTCTCTGCCTTTGCTGTTGAAAATATACAATGATGTTTCTTGTTTAAAGTTATTTTGTTGGTGTATAACTTCATATGGATGTTTTGGTTGAATTAAGCATTTTAGTACTAATGGTTACCAATGTCAATAATTTGGTAAAAGTACTTGTCTTAAGAACCTCAATCATCTTTCTCAATACAACGTGTGATTTTTGCTTTTGTATGTATAGCTAATCTGTTGGTGTTTACACTATTTTCTTTTTTGTCTTAGTAAGATATGATTAGGAACATATTACTGAATCTTTGGGGGAACAACCCTCATGGAGCTCCTTCCTTTGTTTCAAGGTTTTATTGATGATGTAAGAGAGCAGGATATCCAGGCCCACCTCCCCCTTCCTGACCCTCTTAGTCTCTTTATGTGACACATAGGAAATACACAGGTATTTTCTATTCATTATCTTAATGGCTCATACCCTTAAATGGTTTTAGGGTTTGTAGGTCTGAGTATGCGGAAACATGAGCTCAATTTTGCAAAACATATCTACAAATGTTTTTTTAGATCCCTGTTGAAACTGCACTTTCATTATTACTGTGACAGGATGTAGTTATGTCATCTTTGTTGTTAGGTTGTAACCATATTAGTGGCCTTCAAATGCCTCAGGGCATATGGTGTTACCAGGGATGGCAAGAATCATGATGAGCTGGTTTAGACTATCAATTGTTGAAGATAAATGTACTTATTTTCCTAGTGGTAATAATATTCCTCTTGTGTTAATGTATATGATGTATGATATATATAAAGAATTTTTGAAGAATATTAGGCCTTCCATCTTACAGGTGAACCACATCATAATTTCATGAGTGATACAGTCATACATATGATACACTCATGTTTAATGATATGTATTGTATATAACAAAGCTCTTAAAGAACTTAGAATTCAGGACATCTCCTTCAAGCATATATGATCATGGGCAAATTTTGATCGTAACTGATCATTTTATATACACAGCATATTATATTCATTGTATTCATGTGCTTTCATATCCCCCAGAATTGTTTTTTTACATGTTATAACAAAGGTTCATGTGTATCTGTTATTATTCATGTGCATGGGGACTTTGTAAATATGCATATGCATCACCAAAGTTATGTAAACTCCTTTTAAAAAGTTTCAGGCTAATCATTTACAATGTTCAGGTGCTTCTGAAGTAGGATGGAGTAGAGTGAGGGTTATTGGGAGGTAGGTGGAGGTGAACCAGGCTTCCCTGCTTCTCTTCCATCACCCCCTTAATTATCTTACCCAGCAGACATTGCCATATCACAGATAATGCAAACAAAATTTGATAGATCATTGTTTACCAAAAAAAAGGGCATGATTGCTGCTAGAGTGGGATACAGTGGAGTGAGGGTTAATGGGAGGCAAAGGGAGATGAGTGAAGCTTGTTCACCCCCATATCTTGCTCACTACCCACATATCTCCTGTGTCTCATGGAAGGCAATTAAAGGGTTGCAAATAATGCTGGAAGCTCTTCACTCCTCTGTTATCACTTTCTGAGTTGAAAATGATTGGCAGAGTAGGGATTTTTTCCTCAAGGGCTCTGATTATCTCAATGCTACCTCACTAAGTCAGGAAAGGTGACTGGGTATAAAAGAAAAAATATAGTAGGCAAGTTGCAGATAAAGTGTTTCACATTTGAATCAAATAGAGTATGTTATTGAACCACAAAATCTCAGGCTGAGCATAGAACACCACCTGTTAGAGTTTTAAGGTTCATATTGATCATAGTATTAGTAGGTGTAAGAAAAGACCATATGAAAAAACTGAACACATTTTCTAACTGAGAAGTTTAGAGAAAGCTTCTCAAAGGGAAATAATATTGTTGAGTCGCTTTTAAAGCTAAGAAGGTCCACAAAGTGAATATGGTTACCAATTTTTATACCCAGTTTAGCTACACCGAAGGAGATTACCTTTGTAATCTGTTTACTAGGAAACAGAGGTGCAACTGGAGGGATGACTGATCATTATCTTGTGGAGGCGAAGGTGAAGATTTGTATGGGTTTTCAGAAGAGAACAGAAAATGTTGGGGTGAAGAGGGTGGTGAGAGTAAGTGAGCTTAGGAAGGAGACTTGTGTGAGGAAGTACCAGGAGAGACTGAGTACAGAATGGAAAAATGTGAGAACAAAGGAGGTAAGGGGAGTGGGGGAGGAATGGGACGTATTTAGGGAAGCAGTGATGGCTTGCGCAAAAGATGCTTGTGGCATGAGAAGCGTGGGAGGTGGGCAGATTAGAAAGGGTAGTGAGTGTTGGGATGAAGAAGTAAGATTATTAGTGAAAGAGAAGAGAGAGGCATTTGGACGATTTTTGCAGGGAAAAAATGCAAATGAGTGGGAGATGTATAAAAGAAAGAGACAGGAGGTCAAGAGAAATGTGCAAGAGGTGAAAAAGAGGGCAAATGAGAGTTGGGGTGAGAGAGTATCATTAAATTTTAGGGAGAATAAAAAGATGTTCTGGAAGGAGGTAAATAAAGTGCGTAAGACAAGGGAGCAAATGGGAACTTCAATGAAGGGGGTTTATGGGGAGGTGATAACAAGTAGTGGTGATGTGAGAAGGAGATGGAGTGAGCATTTTGAAGGTTTGTTGAATGTGTTTGATGATAGAGTGGCAGATATAGGGTGTTTTGGTCGAGGTGGTGTGCAAAGTGAGAGGGTTAGGGAAAATGATTTGGTAAACAGAAAAGAGGTAGTAAAAAAAAAGAAGGAACAGAGAAGGGGGCCAGGTGAGGATATTCCCTCAAAGGCCCAGTTCTCTGTTCTTAACGCTACCTCGCTAACGCGGGAAATGGCGAATAGTTTGAAAGAAAGAAAAAGAATATATATATATAAATATATATATATATATATATATATATATATATATATATATATATATATATATATATATATTTTTTCATTTTCATACTCTGTCGCTGTCTCCCGCGTTTGCGAGGTAGCGCAAGGAAACAGACGAAAGAAATGGCCCAACCCCCCCCCCCCCATACACATGTACATACACAATCGTCCACACACGCAAATATACATACCTACACAGCCTTCCATGGTTTACCCCAGACGCTTCACATGCCTTGATTCAATCCACTGACAGCACGTCAACCCCGGTATACCACATCGCTCCAATTCACTCTATTCCTTGCCCTCCTTTCACCCTCCTGCATGTTCAGGCCCCGATCACACAAAATCTTTTTCACTCCATCTTTCCACCTCCAATTTGGTCTCCCTCTTCTCCTCGTTCCCTCCACCTCCGACACATATATCCTCTTGGTCAATCTTTCCTCACTCATTCTCTCCATGTGCCCAAACCATTTCAAAACACCCTCTTCTGCTCTCTCAACCACGCTCTTTTTATTTCCACACATCTCTCTTACCCTTACGTTACTTACTCGAACAAACCACCTCACACCACACATTGTCCTCAAACATCTCATTTCCAGCACATCCATCCTCCTGCGCACAACTCTATCCATAGCCCACGCCTCACAACCATACAACATTGTTGGAACCACTATTCCTTCAAACATACCCATTTTTGCTTTCCGAGATAATGTTCTCGACTTCCACACATCCTTCAAGGCTCCCAGAATTTTCGCCTACTCCCCCACCCTATGATCCACTTCCGTTTCCATGATTCCATCCGCCACCAGATCCACTCCCAGATATCTAAAACACTTTACTTCCTCCAGTTTTTCTCCATTCAAACTTACCTCCCAATTGACTTGACCCTCAACCCTACTGTACTTAATAACCTTGCTCTTATTCACATTTACTCTTAACTTTCTTCTTTCACACACTTTACCAAACTCAGTCACCAGCTTCTGCAGTTTCTCACATGAATCAGCCACCAGTGCTGTATCATCAGCGAACAACAACTGACTCACTTCCCAAGCTCTCTCATCCCCAACAGACTTCATATATATATATATATATATATATATATATATATATATATATATATATATATATATATATATATATATATATATATATATCCCTGGGGATAGGGGATTAAGAATACTTCCCACGTGTTCCCTGCGTGTCGTAGAAGGTGACTAAAAGGGGAGGGAGCGGGGGGCTGGAAATCCTCCCCTCTCGTTTTTTTTTTTAATTTTCCAAAAGAAGGAACAGAGAATTGGGCCAGGTGAGGGTATTCCCTCAAAGGCCCAGTCCTCTGTTCTTAATGCTACCTCGCTAACGCGGGAAATGGCGAATAGTTTAAAAGAAAAGAAAGATATATATATATATATATATATATATATATATTTTTTTATTTTTTTTTTTTACTTTGTCGCTGTCTCCCGCGTTTGCGAGGTAGCGCAAGGAAACAGACGAAAGAAATGGCCCAACCCCCCCCATACACATGTACATACACACGTCCACACACACAAATATACATACCTACACAGCTTTCCATGGTTTACCCCGGACGCTTCACATGCCTTGATTCAATCCACTGACAGCACGTCAACCCCTGTATACCACATCGCTCCAATTCACTCTATTCCTTGCCCTCCTTTCACCTTCCTGCATGTTCAGGCCCCGATCACACAAAATCTTTGCTTTGTTGCTGTCTCCCGCATTAGCGAGGTAGCACAAGGAAACAGATGAAAGAATGGCCCAACCCACCCACATACACATGTATGTACATACATGTCCACACATGCAAATATACATACCTATACATCGCATCGTATACATATATATACAAACAGACATATACTTATATATACACATGTACATAATTCATACTGTCTGCCTTTATTCTTTCCCATCGCCACCCTGCCACACATGAAATAACAACCCCCTCCCCCCTCATGTGCGTGAGGTAGCGCTAGGAAGACAACAAAGGCCCCATTCATTCACACTCAGTCTCTAGCTGTCATGTAATAATGCACCAAAACCACAGCTCCCTTTCCACATCCAGGCCCCACAGAACTTTCCATGGTTTACCCCAGACGCTTCACATACCCTGGTTCAATCCATTGACAGCACGTCGACCCCGGTATACCACATTGTTCCAATTCACTCTATTCCTTGCACGCCTTTCGCCCTCCTGCATGTTCAGGCCCCGATCACTCAAAATCTTTTTCACTCCATCTTTCCACCTCCAATTTGGTCTCCCACTTCTCCTCGTTCCCTCCACCTCTGAGACATATATCCTCTTGGTCAATCTTTCCTCATTCATTCTCTCCATGTGACCAAACCATTTCAAAACCCACTTCTGCTCTCTCAACCACACCCTTTTTATTACCACACATCTCTCTTACCCTTACATTACTTACTCGATCAAACCACATCACACCACATATTGTCCTCAAACATCTCATTTCCAGCACATCCACCCTCCTGCGCACAACTCTATCCATAGCCCACGCCTCGCAACCATACAACATTGTTGGAACCACTATTCCTTCAAACATACCCATTTTTGCTTTCTGAGATAATGTTCTGTTCTCGACTTCCACATATTCTTCAAGGCTCACAGAATTTTCACCCCCTCCCCCACCCTATGATTCACTTCCGCTTCCATGGTTCCATCCGCTGCCAAATCCACTCCCAGATATCTAAAACACTTCACTTCCTCCAGATTTTCTCCATTCAAACTTACCTCCCAATTGACTTGACCCTCAACCCTACTGTACCTAATAACCTTGCTCTTATTCACATTTACTCTCAACTTTCTTTTTTCACACACTTTACCAAACTCAGTCACCAGATTCTACAGTTTCTCACATGAATCAGCATTCATGAACGCTCATTTTATGTTTTGGACAATCACATGCTTACCAAATGGCGTCCTAGCTTCGTCTCTTCGATGTATATCAACTGACTGTTATATTTCTCTCTTGTGTCTCCCCGATGATGTGATTATTACACGAAAGTGCACTTGGGAACTTTTCATGTTTCATTTTCCCCGTGGACTCATAGGAATATCTTGATCACGCGCAAAATTGTGATCCCTTCCAATATGGGAGAAAGAATACTTCGCACGTATTCCCTGCATGTCGTAGAAGGCGACTAAAAGGGGTGGGAGCGGGTGGCTGGAAATCCTCCCCTCTCGTTTTTTTTTGATTTTCCAAAAGAAGGAACAGAGAAGGGGGCCAGGTGAGGATGGATATTCCCTCAAAGGCCCAGTCCTCTGTTCCTAACGTTACCTTGCTAATGCGGGAAATGGCGAATAGTATGAAAGAAAGATTTTTTTTTTTCATACTATTATTATTATTATACTTGTTGCCATTTCCCACATTAGTGAGGTAGTGCCAGGAAACAGATGAAGAATGGCCCATCCACTGATATATGCCTACATATACATAAATGCCCATACATACACATATACATTCATAAACATATCAACATATACACATGTACATATCAGTATATACATTTATTTTATTTATCTGTTATACTTAATCATTGTCTTCCACGTTAGCAAGGTAGCGCAAGGAAACAGACAAAAGAATGGCCCAACCCACCCACATACTCATATATATATACATAAACATACTTACACAGACACATACATATATTCACTTGTACATATTCATACTTGCTTGCCTTCATCCATTCCTGAAGCTACCCCACCCCACAGGAAACAGCATCTCTACCCCCTGCTTCAGTGAGGCAGCACCAGAAGAACTAACAAGAAATTCCACATTTGTTCACACTCAGTCTCTAGCTGTCATATGTAATTCACTGAAACCCTAGCTACCTATCCACATCCAGGCCCCACAGAGGATGAGAGGCGTGCAAGGAATAGAGTGAAGAGTGAATTGGAATGATGTGATGTACCGGGGTCAGTGTGCTGTCAGTGGACTGAACCAGGGCATGTGTGTGTATGAGAGTGGATAGGTCTTTCCTCATCTATTTCCTGGTGCTACCTTGCTAACACAGGAATCGATGTTCAAGTATATTGATAATAGAAGAAAAATAAATGTATAGCTTCCTGTGGCCTCTAAATGGCTTACTCAGTTTTTTCAAGTTTGATGAAACTCGATGAAGTGTGCATTTGCGTTCTTTCCATACCAAACAAGTCATTATCAATAGTAAAACTAATTTGTTATACATGTACCTACAGCCATCAATTTGTACAAAACATTTCTTGATGGGTATATTTAGTCTTAACCCAATAAAAATGATGACTTTCTTCCAACTTACTCATTGGTGAAAATTTGCTTTAACTAAAGAAATTCATCCTTTTGAGCGATTGAAAGCTTGGGTGAAACATTTTACATATGATCATTGCTTTAAACAAGTTCAGATATTCCCAGTAGTTTGCAGTTTACAAGTTACACTTGACTGGGGTAGTTTTTGCATGTAGTTCTCATTTAGCCTTATGTTTGCAGCACTGTGTTCTCTCCTCCAAAAAAGAACAGGCTAGTGAAGCACCAAATGCTTTGCCTGTGAAATAGCACAAGTAACTAGTGTACAGTACTGTGGAAAAGATGATGAAGGTGCTTTGTAACATCATGTAGGCCCAATGCTTAAATGTGGCACACAACAATTATCTAAACTTTAAGACAATTCCTAAGTTCTCCCTTTACCTCAGCCAGAACTAGCAAGGCTTCACAGGTTTGTTGACGAAGTGCAAAGCAGGTGGACTGCAGAAAAGTATCATCTACTTGTTGCCCAGAATTTCAGTATCTTTTGACCAGCAAGTCTCCACCCAAACAAGTCAGTGTTGAAACACAATTAGTAGTGAACTGCAGCCTTCAGTCAGTTTTGCTTGCATCCGGTTAGAACTCGGTATATTATCTGAAGATGAGCCTGTAAACCTACCTTTCCTCTCCTGCAAGCCTCTTAAACATGGTGAGCACTATGAGTATCAACCTTAACAGATGCTGTTGGTGCCATCATGCAGCCAGGTTATGTTTTACTGATAGATTTATTTTCTTACGTTTTGTCCACAGTATTGTTCCAAATTTTTAATGAATTATTAATTAGTACCTAAAAGAAAATACATTTGCAAGAAGAGATACTGAAAAAAGATAAAACAGGAAAAAATTTAGGGTAAGTTTTTGGCTGACACAGACTATAACTGAGTATATATTCCATGAGAAGTTTGATTCATAAGGCAACTTCAAAAGCTATCATGTTAGGTTATGAGATATCCTTCTTAATATACAAGAGATGATTTCAGTGATTAGGACTTGAAGGACACAGAGCATTCAGGGAAATATTCAGCCACAGTAATCCAGTTGCAAGATCTTTCAACATATCATCCAGAATGGTAACTTAATATTTGCATAGTACCTTGAGCAAACAGCTTGTTCATTATATTTATACAGTGCATGTAAGGGATGTAGATCACAGAGTATATATGGATTATTTTTCAGCCTTTCATTAAATGATTTATCTTAAATGCTATGATTGCAAATGATGTATCACTATTTCTTGTGTGTGTTCTGTTGGTTTCATTGCATATTACAAGAGATCCTTGAGACAAAGTTCCAGGGGTACTTTTCTATAATGTAAGGCTTTACATCTTGATTGTAAGTACATTTCTTGCTTACTGTTGAAAGATCCTAGATAACCACATAAGTCAGTTCAGTTTAGTTAGGCGAGTACATATCACAGGGTAAATTCTCATTAACAATAATTGTTTGATAAGACTTTTATATCATATATTTGTCACATTATAAATTTCCTCATTATGAAATTATATGCAAGTTGATTGTTTGAGGGCCAATATATACCTTCTCATGTTCATCAAATATATTTGATGAGGTAGAACTGTATGATAGTCCAGTAATTGTCCTGCTCTGTAATTAGCCATTTGGACTGGTTACAAAGATGGATAATGGTTGATTACACTTTGATAAGAGAAGACCTTGTATTTCATTCTCTATACATGACAGAACAACTATTATTTCCTTCTCCATGCGTGCATTGACATTTCTGGATGATTAGCATTCGTCCTTTTAAAACTGGAATATAGGATTTTGGCTTACTAGAAAGACTGACCTCTGCATTGTGACATTTAAAAGGATCCATGCATCTGTACCTCATAGCCACTGCAATGTATGTAAATAGTCATTATAGCTTTTCATTGGCTTAGACTTCTGTGTATGTGTGTGTTTTCAGTTTAATTGCCCTAAGGTCTGGGTTAGTGACAGGATAGATAAGTGTATTTACAATGGCAGTTGTCAGCTGGCCCTTCATATTATTTTGAGATAGCAGTACCTCTTTCAGATATTTACCTTTTTGAACACCAGTTCAGTTCCATCATGACATCTTTTAGCATGTTTCTGTTGAATCTTCTGAGTTCAAGAGGTTAGTGCCTCAAATTGAAATCATCCTTTTGCTTAGGTCAGTGCTAAGTACTGTAATCTTACTGATTATGTATTTACTCCTGCATGCTAGAATGAAATTTAGTTCATGTATGATTTTCACCCAAGCTCCAGTACTAATGACCCCATCATACCAGAGTACTGAATACCATTGAGAAGTGGCGTGGTGACATCAGTTGTTTCTTTTAATCTATTTAAAAGATATGTATGCAGAAAAGTTAAAAAGAGTGTAAAGGAATAATTGCCATTTGAATAACTACAAACTTGTGTTTAATGTTAGATACTGATCTGTATGTAGATATTTACTTGGTATGAAACCACAACTTGTTAATGTGCAAATTGCACATACTTTTTATGATTTTATCACTTCTAATGTCTGATGGTTATGTGTAGGTAAAGAGATCCAGAGCAGGTGGATAAAAGTAGATGATAGACAGTAGCTGCAACACTGAAGGTTCTTGAAGACACTGGTGAAGCTATGAATCATGCTTTTTTTGATGTCTGGGATGGTTAAAAGGAACTATTTTTCTTGAGTTTTTGTTGATCATTTTTCTCTGTACCTTTATAAAAGACATTGATGGGGAAATTGGGACACATGTATTGGTTCAGTATTTGCAACTAAAGAGATGTTACTGTGCTAGACCATGGTATACACCAGTGTTACTGTTGTTACACAGAGCCTGAGGAAAGTGAGTCATTCTTACCCAAGAGATGTAGCATCTAACACAACTTAAGTTTCATACATTGACTGATATCAGGTGAGTTTGTCTCAGTTGTCCATTGGTGCATACTGGCAAGGTGAATAAGGTTTAGCTACTTTCCCCTTTTCTGGTTCTTTCCCTTTGGCCAGAGTCACAATGTGACTCTGCTTGATTCACAAATCTTCAAAGTTTCTTTTTTTTTTTCTTTAGTGTTTCCTTTACTTATAGCTTTAGCAATCACACCTTGTTTCCATAGCATTTTCATCATGAGAAAAGTTATATCTGTCAATCTACATATCCTTACATAGGTAGATAAATATTTGAATATTCATATATTTTAGTATAGCCAATTTCTAAGTCTTGGACCATTCAAAAGGCTCCTTCAGACCAAGCAGTAGGGAAATTTAGACTCCTTTGGAATGAGTTCTTTGATGAACTTGTATGCCCAGTGATATAGTCTGTCCAGGAGTGACTTCACTTGCGGTGTAACATCATGCAGGTGTAGCCAGGTAACACTCTGTATATAGAAAAAAAAATGTCATTATTGGAGGATGTTTGCATTATAGGGAATGAGTTTCTTGTTGGGAAAACCCCAGACTCTTCACCTTGTATACATATATGTAAGTATAGTCAAGCTTATGCCAGTTTCTCAATTATCAACCATTCACAAAGAGGTTGATGATGAGCAGTCATTGGCTGCAAGTCAGCTGACTGGCAGGTGTGCGTGTATGTGTACACAAATTCTGTTAAGGCTTGTGGTAAAAGATGTTTTCTATTATTTTTTTACGAACATTGTGGTGATTCTGTATTTATCATTTATTTACCTGTTGTTAAAGTCGAGAAACAGTTATATGCACAGCAATTCGTGAGGCTTTTTCCCTAATCAATCAGGTCTAGATTCTGTGGAATGATGTTATGTCTAATGGAAAGATTCCATTAGTGGTAAAGATTTTGTTTCATACTTTTTACACGAGAAGAACCGAATACTGACATTTCTTGGCCTTTCTTGACACCGTGGTCACTCAAGTAAAGTGCTCTATGTTAAGCAATAGTAATTGTTCCTTACCAGCACTGTTTTATGCCAATTTTATGGATCTCAGAATTTTGTAATATTGTAATATAAGTTTTTGTGTATAAAGAATTATAAATGGAAGACCCCGAATCATCAAAGTTTAGTCATACATCTTTATAGCCATCATAGTATTTTAATACTCAAGTAAATGTTGGTGTTCTGTTCGTAGTTTTATATCAATATGCTACAGTTGCTCAGCAATGTTTTGCAAAATATATAAAAAGTTATTCAGACTAGATTCATTACCCTATTTGACCTTAGGAAAGTTACATGGGACTCCCAATGGAAAGCAGTACATTGCATTGTTTGGGTTCAGATTGGAAGTATATTGTGAATAAGAAATTTACCGAAAAATTACTGCAACAGGTTGTGCTTTTCCTATTTGCATGCAAATACTACTGAGGATTTTAAATACGTCCTAGACAACCATCAATAACGAATGATCGTATATAGTGTGTGTATATCTTGAATCAACTTAGTCTCAACGTGGTAAGGATTATACAATTGGCGGTTGACGGCCATAATGATATCAGGCTGGTTGATAAACACAAAAACCTAAATAACTAACCAACCAATTATAACAATAATGTGTGCATGATGAACCAGTAATACGCCTACAAAGAATTACGGTTTGATTTAGTTCCGAAGTTGAAATTGAAACTATACAGTACATAGGTCAGTAGGAACACTGAAGTAAAAGGAAAGTGAATTAATGTGAATATTAGATGTTATTAGGGGCATGTGAAGTAAGTACCTGTCTCTACTTGAATATATATATATATATATATATATATATATATATATATATATATATATATATATATATATATATATATATAGCATGACAGCTAGAGACTGAGTGTGAACGAATGGGGCCTTTGTTGTCTTTTCTTAGCGCTACCTCGCACACTTGAGGGGGGAGGGGGATGGTATTCCATGTGTGGCGAGGTGGCGATGGGAATGAATAAAGGCAGACAGTGTGAATTTGTGTGCATGGGTATATATGTATGTGTCTGTGTGTGTATATATATATGTGTACATTGAGATGCATAGGTATGTATATTTGCGTGTGTGGACGTGTATGTATATACATGTGTATGGGGGTGGGTTGGGCCATTTCTTTCGTCTGTTTCCTTGCGCTACCTCGCAAACGCGGGAGACAGCGACAAAGCAAAATATATATATATATATATATATATATATATATATATATATATATATATATATATATATATATATATATATTCATGTGAGAAACTGCAGAAGCTGGTGACGGAGTTTGGTAAAGTGTGTGGAAGAAGAAAGTTAAGAGTAAATGTGAATAAGAGCAAGGTTATTAGGTACAGTAGGGTTGAGGGTCAAGTCAATTGGGAGGTGAGTTTGAATGGAGAAAAACTGGAGGAAGTGAAGTGTTTTAGATATCTGGGAGTGGATCTGTCAGCGGATGGAACCATGGAAGCGGAAGTGGATCATAGGGTGGGGGAGGGGGCGAAAATTTTGGGAGCCTCGAAAAATGTGTGGAAGTCGAGAACATTATCCCGGAAAGCAAAAATGGGTATGTTTGAAGGAATAGTGGTTCCAACAATGTTGTATGGTTGCGAGGCGTGGGCTATGGATAGAGTTGTGCGCAGGAGGATGGATGTGCTGGAAATGAGATGTTTGAGGACAATGTGTGGTGTGAGGTGGTTTGATCGAGTAAGTAACGTAAGGGTAAGAGAGATGTGTGGAAATAAAAAGAGCGTGGTTGAGAGAGCAGAAGAGGGTGTTTTGAAATGGTTTGGGCACATGGAGAGAATGAGTGAGGAAAGATTGACCAAGAGGATATATGTGTCGGAGGTGGAGGGAACGAGGAGAAGAGGGAGACCAAATTGGAGGTGGAAAGATGGAGTGAAAAGGATTTTGTGTGATCGGGGCCTGAACATGCAGGAGGGTGAAAGGCGGGCAAGAAATAGAGCGAATTGGAGTGATGTGGTATACAGGGGTTGACGTGCTGTCAGTGGATTGAATCAAGGCATGTGAAGCGTCCGGGGTAAACCATGGAAAGCTGTGTAGGTATGTATATTTGCGTGTGTGGACGTGTGTATGTACATGTGTATGGGGGGGGGTTGGGCCATTTCTTTCGTCTGTTTCCTTGCGCTACCTCGCAAACGCGGGAGACAGCGACAAAGTATTAAAAAAAAAAAAAAAAAAAAAAATTATATATATATATATATATATATATATATAAATATATATATATATATATATATATATATATATATATATATATATATATATATATATATATATATATATCCTTGGTTTCGTATGCCCATATAGAAAATTATGATATATGCCAATGATTATGTAATGCTGTTGAACTTGGTTGAAATATTTAATAATGAAAATTAGATATTCTGAGACAAGAAAAAATAATTTGCACAAAGGTAAGGAAAAAATCCTAAATTTTCTCGACATTATATGGGTAATTGTCTATTATTTCATATGGAAGAATATGTTGTTCAGAAACCAATGCATTATCTTTGTATATCAAAAGAAATTTAGAGATGCTGTATTGTAGATTTGACACTGCTGTATTGTAAAGCATATTTTCGTTGTGTGACTATTTTCCATCTTCCTTTCCTGGATGTTTCCAGCAAACATTAACCATGCAAATGTCTTGTGTTTTGTTATTAGTATGAAATTCGTCTCGGTTGAATGCGGTAGCATTGTGGAATGTATAGTTTTAGGCATTATATGTTTACTGTGTGTACACCTTACACTGTGAAGGAACAAAGTGACAGGTGGTAATTCTGCATTTTTAGGGCGATACTTGGAGAAACGTGTGATTGTTTAGTTTGATAACATAGATCCAACATGGAGGACGCAAGACTAGTTTCTGGTCACTCTGACGTCCAGGAGAGAAATTCATATTTTAGGAGGTAACGGCAGACTTACAACCTTTCTAAGGAGGTATGATATTCAAGTTCTCACTTTCGTAACCCAACTTAGAATTTTATAACTTATTATGATTGTATGTGAAGTGCAACACTTGTTTTTAGAGATCTTTTGTAAATCCGTTATGTTTACAAACTTTTGAAATACGGATTTCAGTCTTTAGACTATGTAGTCTTTTAAAGTTCTTAATAGGTAGAAACTCCTCTTTCCAGAAATGTGTTGTGTTCTCAGATTTTGGCTCGAGACTTCCGTTGCGAGTAGCAGTTTACTCGCTTTTCCATATGGCATATGCGACTGGGTTCGTAAATCTTGCAGCAGATCTTTATTTTCGATGAAGAATAGTTGTTAAACTTTCCAAGATTATTTGTTGTTTTTTCATGTAAGTGGGGAAAAATTATTTGTTAAATATGGAAATTAAGATTTTTCAGTTGTTATTTTGCCGATTAGTGAGCACTGGTTGGTGAAAAAGTATTTTGCCGACTAGATTATTTTCCCGTTTTATTACGGTATTACGTAATTATTGTTTTATGAATACTGATAGCCATACTAATAGCAGTTATGATGAGTGAACTAGTCAGTTTTAATTGTTCTAAGTCAATCAGTCACAGAAGAGCTCATACCCGTTGCCACCTTGAAGTGTTGGCTGTTACATACCCGTTGCCACCTTGAAGTGTTGGCTGTGTTACATACCCGTTGCCACCTTGAAGTGTTGGCTGTGTTACATACCCGTTGCCACCTTGAAGTGTTGGCAGTTAGCGTAAAACATTCATACCAATCACCCTTACGTTGTAACTTAGAACCGGAGAACTCTGCCGCCCTACCCAAGCCAGTCTTAAGGTAACGAAGAGATGGAACAAAGGGAACATAATACTGAAAATTAGATGGTCGGCAAAATACCGTTTAATCCACCGATGCCGACTGGTCGGCAAACTTAGCATTACGTCTATGAAATTATTAGCAATTTTTTTTCATATTTGAAAAGAAAATGCATAAATCGTCGCTCCCTAGCAAACTTAGCATTACGTCTATGAAATGAGAGCAATTTTTTTCATAGTATTTGGAAAGAAAATGCATAAATCGTCGCTCCCCTAGCCGTCCAGTATGTTCCCAGGCTCCGGTTTAGTGTAGGGCTTCAACCACTGTAGTACGATGATGCAGTTTCTGAAACACTATGGTCGACCTTACGGTAAGGCGAAAGCTCTACAGTATTACTCGTAGGTATGATGATTTGACTTTTTACAAGACTAGGAAGGGTCGTTGAAAAGGTCAGGCCATATCATAATAGAATAAGAAATAACCATATATATATATATATATATATATATATATATATATATATATAACAGGTGATTGCTAAAACTTTTCCGTCACCAACTGCCACAATGACTGACACCTCAACTCCCACGTAGCTGGCAGCGCTAAACGTTAAGATAACATCGCCTGAGGGGACTTCACTTGTAGGGATGACCACCAGAATAATGACATTACTGGAGGGAAGACATTATATGTAGGGATGACATCAATATGAATAACATGACCAAGAAAGAGTGACACCTATGTATGACAGGAAAGGTTTCCTTGGTCTTCTGTGAGCGATTTCCTGTCCAGGTCCTTTAATGCTTGGACGAACCCGTCACAGTTTCCTCAGGAAATGTTGAATATCCCCAGCCAAACTGTCCTCAGCGCGAGGACACGACACCTAGAGACAGACGGTACGAACCTCGAGCCTGACGGTACGTCCCTTGGTTATGATGACAGCCTAGCTTAGAAAATAATGAACTTGCCTTATCAGATGGGAAGAAATTATTTGTTAATAGGGAAAATTTAGTTTATCAGTTGTTTTTACTTAGTGAGCATGGTGGTGAAAGTATTTTGACAGTAGTTTTCCGTTTATGAATACGTATTTGAATTGTTTAAAATACTGATACCATATTGTTATGAGTTATGATGAGTGCGTCTTCAATTTGTTGTTCTAGTCAATTCGTCCGGATCATACCCGTTGCGCACCTGAAGTTGGGTCTGTACACGTTGACCACCTTGGAAATTTACTGGCCCCTCTACCCGTTGCCCCCTTTAAGGTTGGCTGTTAAATACCCGTTGCAAACTGAATTTGCCCAGTAGCCGTAAACATTCATACCATCCCTTACGTATGACTAGAACGTGGGAAGTTTCGCCTCTCATCCTCTTAGGGTCACCAAAGAGATGGAAAAGTAACATAATGAAAAGTTTTGAATAGATGTAAGGCAATTACCGTTTAATCAGAGCGACTGGTCGGCAAAATTAGCTTCGTCTATGAATTATGTTTTTGCGTATTGTGAAAAGAATCATGATTGTTAATTGTAGAAACTTAGCATTACGTTTGAAAGAGGAAAGCAATGTCTGAAAGTATTGGGAAAGAAAAGTGCTTGAAATGAGCTTAGGCGATGCATATTTTGGTCCGGTTAGTGTGGGCTCAACCTGTGGTGATGATGCAGTTTTGAAACACTGATGGTCGACTGACGTTAGGTAAGCTTCTACAGTATACGAGATAGATTTGGACGTTTTAAAGGATAGGAAGGGTTAATAGGTCACAATGCATAGGGAATAAGAAGTAACCTTAATATTGATTGATATTTATATAGAATATATGAGAAGTGAATGTTTTAGAATCTTTTCGGTCAAATGCACAGATGGACATGCACACGAGCTAGCGTAGTGGCAGCGCTAGACGTAAGATAAATTGGAGGGACTTACACTTGTGGGTTGACCAGATTCATAAGGAAGAAGTGATGTAAGTATTGTAATGCGTCTAAATGGTGGAATTTTACTATTGCTATGAGGTTAGACTTTGTTAAGGTAGGTTCGCTTGCACTGAATACAGTAAATGTTTGAATATCACAAAAATGACGTGACTACATTTGTTTTTGACAGCTGTTGATACAGCGTCTTAAAAGTTGTGTCTTCACTCGCAGTTTAACTTTGGTTTCTCGTATTCCGGTAACACCTGTTAGCGAGATAGCGTCAAGACCAGAGAACTGAGCCTTAGAGGGAATATTCTCACTTGGCCCCCTTCTCTGTTCCCTTTATCGGAAAATTAAAAACGTTCGGGAAGGATTTCCAGCCCCCGCTCCTTCCCCTTTCAGTCGCCTACGACACGCAGGGAAGACGTGGGAAGTATTCTTTCTCCCTTGTCCCCAGGGATGATATATATATAAAAAAAAAAAAAAAAAAAAAAAATATATATATATATATATATATATATATATATATATATATATATATATATAGATAGATAGATAGATAGATAGATAGATAGATATATATATTTGATACACGATGTAATGAGTGATAAATTTAGTGGTATGTATTGTAAATTCATAAACATCATGGAGGATGTGGAACTTTATGTATTAGTATTTTCGGTAACTGTGAAACTCTAAAAGCCGATAGACTGGAATGTGGCCATTTAGTCACTCAGCTTTTATTTTTCAGAAATATACTCAGATGGGTAAAATAATGTTTAGTACTTACTGAATCGACGTTTTTTTCTCATGTGTAATATTTTATTATTGTCCTATATTTGGAAAACAAATTCTTGTGTAGTACACTTGAATAAGGCACTTGATAGTTTAACTAGTATTCCCTTGACCTTATATCCGTTTCCGTTGACACTTTGCGACGACTTTATCCTTAAGTACCTTACTGTGACATAATCGTTGATCACGCAGACTTGACTCTGGAGTACGACAGTTTAACCCATTGAGTACGATGACTAAATGATCATGAGGGATAAATTCCTCGTACTATAGGAATTGTCATCATAACATAAGGGGCTGTAATAAAAAAAAAAAATGGGTTGTAATGAAGAGGTTAAGTCGAGTACACAAGGGTAGAGTGTGTTTCACAGCTCTTGACAAGAGCCGGCCAAGTGAGGTGAGTGGACCTGCCTGGCAGGTGTCAGGTGGCCAGTGTTAGTATCGCTGGCGGGGTTCCTCAGGAGAAGCGTCCTGACCCGAGTATAGGTTAGCAGCGGTCAGATCTGTGAGAGAAGGCGACGTATCTGATGGCGTGAGGAGGAAGGACCTGGTGAGGAGGGAGCCGTAGCTGGCGTTAGAGAATGCGTCGGGCGAGGATAATAATGTGTGGGGAGCTGCCTCAATTGTGGCGGTGCAGGTGGAGTGGCGGAGATGGGTAGGTGGAGCGGTGGATGATGATGCGGCTAGCGAGGCGACGTCCAAGGTGGCCTGCTCGTAAGATGGCGGCGGGAGGGAGTTGTATGAAGGCGGTCTGTCCCGCGCTCCTGCCCTAGCGCTGGAAACTGACGAACGGCGGGAAGTGGACGCCGTAACCGTGTTGTACATATACGTTGACTGCCGCCGGCTACGAGCGCGGAAGCTGTAAATAATGATGATCATCAGGATGCAAAAGGAGACGAATATTAGGAGGCATGTAGTGACAGGCCAATATACGCCGCTGCCGAAACTAGGTGCGTTGGATGTTTTCGTGTGCGGTCGGCGAGGTGCAGCCGATGTCGGTGGCGGGGTTGTGGTGGAAACGCAGGTTCCATCGTCGTTCGTCAGGCCCCCGGGACAGCCACACCTGCAAGTGGATCACATGGTCGTTAGGGAGAGACTGGGAAGGATGGCAAGTGTCCGTGTCCGAGCAGACTACAAAAGGTATAGAACATTGTTTTGAGAAGCTTTTTCCCTTATTTAGTGACGTACATGATAAGCACTTTCATTTATGTAGTATATATGTGTATATATATGTGTATATATATATATATATATATATATATATATATATATATATATATATATATATATATATATACCCTGGAACACACAACATGAGCTTTCCCTCGACCATCTGCTCACTATAATCACTTCAACCCCACCTGGCACAGCCACCGTAAAAAGATATTTAGACAAAAGTAGAATGGCCAACTTTTATCCAAACTCTATAACTCGTTAGACAACTTCCCATTGCTAGACTTTGCTGTCTCCCATTTCAGTAGCAGCAGCATCCAGAAAAAAACATACATCACGGAAACAGAAAACACATTCTCAGCGTCAACAGTACACGACAAAGCCAAACCACTTTCGATACAATCCCTCCTCAATATGTATGTCATTCAATTCTTTGCATCCGTACTAGATTATTGGAACATGGAATACTACTGTACCCACGGAGATTGTGGAGTTCTCTGCTACTTTTGTTGCTACTTTGTAACCATAAAACATATATTGTAAGAATCTTTTGGAATTACAGGTCAAAGATATTCATAGTTATTTGTTTGAATTTTTATTTCTCATTGTGATCTGAAAGCACTTTTGTATTTTTCCGTTTTGTAGTCATGAGTCGCAATATCTTGCATTTATTGTGAAAAAAGATCAAGAAATCTTATAATGGAATTATTTTCCAACTACGATCTAGTCATTTTGTATCATTACACTTCCATCTGGCCATTTTTTCATATCAAAATGAACCCCTGGGCATCAAAAGTAATTAACCTGGTCAAAAATCAAACTAAATTTTAAAGACCCTTATTTTTTGTCTAATCAGGATACAAGTGAATATGTGTTGGAAATTCAATGAGGTATGACGATTGTATTTATAATTAGTCAAATTACAGCGTGTCAGGTTGTCTTTTTTTTTTCTCATGCTTCAGAAAGAACCACCGTCAGTGCAGTCTTATCTAAAGGCTTACAATATACCCTGAAACTCATGACATGAGCTTCAAGGTCACACAACTGTTGCGTTCCTAAAGACTAACCTGAAAAGTTTTGATATAGAACTTTGAATAGGAAACGATATTTCCTATAACCACCAGTATCACCTGAAGTGTCTTTCAGAATCTAAGAATGAATCTCCTGACATTTTAAAGCAGTATTGAAAATGAATTTTATATAGTAGCGCTGCCTCATGGTGTCTATTCTCCTCCACTTTATATGGTAAAAATGCGATTTTCACACATTTTTACTTTCCATTGTGAGCATTTCCGCAAAATGCAGAGTATACTGTACATATGCCATGTATTTGTCCAAAGTTTGCGGGAATTTCAATCGATAGTTAAGTTGCATTCTCTTCCCTATTATTATTTAGAATCCTCAAGAATGTCACCGGAATTATCGTAATATTTGGCCTCTGGCAGAACCAACACGCGTTATTTGAGGGTTTGCTTTAGATTTGGCAAAAAGTTTTGGAGTTCTGAAGTGCTTCATAAGCCAACCATAGTGTTGTGGGCACACTGAATAGGCTGCTGCACATCATTCATGGTGTTTATGGCACACCTGTAATGTTATTAGGGGCACACGGAGTGGGTTGTCATGAAACACCATGCTAGCAGGTAACTGGCGTGGAACCAGCTCAAATTTCACATTTGAATTCCAGTTTTTACCCCAGATGGCAGAGAGAAAAACATTTCGGCGGTTTCGATCTACAGTGATGGCCTGTCCCGTTGTCGTTTGCTGTATTTGTAACTCGGATGGTACGGATTATAATTTCATGACTCAGGGAATCGATTGACGTTGAGTCCATCGGCATATAGAGATGTTAGTATCGCTGGCTGTGTGACATTGGCGACGATAACCTTGGATATTCAGCAGTTATCGTTTACTCCGTATCTATTAAGTAGCGTTCGCGATGTGGAAGCATTGCTTGCTTTCAAGTAACGTCCGCGATATGGAAGTATCGTTTAAGTAGCGTTCACGATGTGAATATCTTAAACTTTGCATTAAGTAGCGTTCGCGTTGTGGTTATCTTTATCCTTGTATCAAGGAGCGTTCTCGATGTGCAGGTATCCGTTGGTCTTGTCTGTTCAGTAGCGTTCGCGATGACAGGGACTGTTTGCATCACTGTATTCACTTTGTGATTGAGGAGCGCCTGGAGGCGACGTATCTGTAATGGAAAAGCCGATTGAGGGCGACAGCGGGGAAGTCGTGGCGAGGCCTGAGCTATAACTGGCTTCTGAAGATGTATCAGGCGATGGTAAGGAGCGAGGCTCCTCGGCGTCAGCAACGGAGCTCTCTTTCTGTCGAGGGATGAGTGGTATATCTGAGGCTGGACTGGAGATTGTGGCGACGTACTGAGTCGCCTGCTCGTAGGAGGGAGGAGGCAGAGAGTTGTAGGAGGGCGGGGCGTCCCTGTCGCCGATGGTAGACAAGTCTTGCAGGCTGGCGATGGAAGGTCGGCGGGAGCTTGGATTGGCTTCCTCACCTAGCCTCACAGCCCCTCGATGACTTCGAATATAGAAATGATAAGCCGAGAAAAGAAGAAGGGCAATAAATATCACGATGAGCAACAGGACAATCACGGTGTTGTAGTCCTTTCGCGGGATTTTCCTAGGCTGTTCCGAGGACTGGTCAATAGAGCCTGTGAAGGCAGGTATTGTGGGCGGCCGAGGCTTAGCAGAGTAGATGCAGGATCCGTCGGCCAGCTTGATGCCGTATGGGCAACGACACCTGCAAGATGGTCCAGTATTAGTCCCGCTTGAATAATGTTTTTCTGCGTCGTCCAATTTTCTTTTCGCTTTTAACGCCCATCAGTAAGAGTTTATGTTCTAGACAGCAATAATATACTGACTACACGTGCATACAACAGGAATTTTATTCAATTTCATTCTTAACGTTCTGATAAGCTCGTATATTACCAGGTGAACTAAAATTATCTTTGGAGTTTTGTGATCGGATCTGCTTACAGTTGAAAATCCACATCATGCATAGTACCTGATTGCATTCGTGATCGCTGATCTTACTTATTCTTAGTGATTTCATGTCATTATGATCTTGAATATTATTTGTCCATATATCATTTTAGCAAGTATGATATATTAGGCACTCAAAACTGTAACCCTTATTTTTTCATAGTTTGTGGTTTAAAATGCACGAGGATGAGAATATTTTTAACCACCATTTGACATTCAATAACTAGAAAAGTTTATATCTTATTGTTGTCTCGCTCTTAGCTTCAGCCCCACTTTTAGTTCTGTAACCTACTGATCAGCTGGTCAACCTCACTTGACGCATGGGGACGACTGGAACTCACCTTTCGTTGTAGCAGACTAGGCGGGCGTCGAGGCGGGAGCATTGTTCGTCGACCCTACACGGCTCCCCCGACCGCCGCACCGCCAGACATGCACCCCTAGGTTCCCTCACGAAGTCCTTCCGGCAGTGGCATTCTTGCTGGTCCTTGCAAAACTCCCCAGGGGAACAGTCTTTATGGAACTGAGGGGGAGAGAAGGAATTCCATAAGCACGACGGCGCGACTCTTGATCACGATGGTATAACCCTTGGGTATGATGGCCTGGTCCAGACCGCCATCCCCAGGGGTCGTACCGGCATACTGTAATGAAAGCAGTAATTTGAAAAAAAAAAAGTTTGTCAAGGCAATACACAGGTTCCGAAGGATGTTTTAACTCAAGGATTTTCGGACATCTTTAAGTGAGGTATATTGCTTAGATATAAGCATGTGTATTACATGGGAAAAACATCATTGACGAGTGTGTTTGAAAGAGTGATGCGGGATACGGAAAATGTTTAAGATTGCTAGGAACGTACGCGAGAAAAGACTATCAAAACGAAGCCGGTAATCCGTTTCTTCCGTGTTGAATGACAAGCGGCGATATTTTCGACACAATTAGATATTTTCAATTCAAAGTTTTATTCTTAAGAGAAAAGGGACTCCATCAAAACGAACGGTGAGAAGCGTAATTAGATTGCTTTGATACTCATATTTAAGCTAATCTTGTTCAAGGGAGGACAAAATTCCTCCAAGTGTGCCCCGAGCTAACCGTGCCAAGGTCAGTTTTGGAAGGAATTTCTCATGATTGTTCGTAGCCGCTTTGCCATGCTTATGGAGGGGGTGGAAAGATATACAGCACAGATTATTACTATTTGCGTTATATATATATATATATATATATATATATATATATATATATATATATATATATATATATATATATATATATATTTCTTTTTCTTTTCTTTCAAACTATTCGCCATTTTCCGCGTTAGCAGGGTAGCGTTAAGAACAGAGGACTGGGCCTCTGAGGGAGTAGCCTTACCTGGCCTCGTTCTTTACTGTTAAGTATGCACACACTTCAGCCAGTGTCAGGTACCCATTTCATCGACCATCCCTTAGTGAAGGATGAACAGCTGGATGGATTGTGGACCGGGATCCACGGATAGGATTCGAACCTATGCGGGCTTTATCCCAGGCGGCCCTTGCATGCGCAACATTCAGTAATATAATCGCTACTCTATGATGTCTGCTAAGATGCTGGGAGATTAAAAAAAAAAAAATCATAAATGAAGGTATGTTAACGAGAAACCCCAGAACAACAAATGCGGTAAATTTGCCAAATTAAGAGGGCCACTTTCACAAGTTTTTAAGGATCGTGAATTAAGATGTAGAAAATGTTCACAGTCACACATTATGGATAACACGTTTTTGAGAGCGGCAGTAAAGTGAGCGATTTTGCCAGATCGCTGTTAGACATCTCGTGTGATTCCACTGATGTATCCTGATTTACTATAGCTAGGACCCGCTTTAGGCATCTAGTGTGATACTCGTGCTGTATCCTTTACAATAACTAGGACGTACAGTCTCTTTTTTTCTCGTAGGTCCACATTTGACACACCGTTGTACATATTTTGTTCTCAGCCAAACAGTTTGATAGCTAGACGTTGCCCATCGCTTTAGCTTTTACATTTGATTTCCACTGTAATCAGCTCACCCACATAACGGTATACACCCTACTCCATACGCCTAGGGAAGATATATGCCATCAGTTAACCAATTGATTTCTCACCAAAGTTTGTCTTAGTGATGGCCATGTTGATCTAGCACGACGGCACGACCCTTGGGTCTGATGGCTTAGCCTTTCACTTGACCGCTGAAGGTCAGGTGAAATTCCTCGCCATCGTACTCATGAGATATACCGTCGTGCTCGTGTAATGCTCAAGAGCTTAACCATTGTGTCCAAGGGTAGTTAGTATCTTCGTGCTTTAGAAGTCGCTTGTGGTCGAGATGAGTGGTCTTATATGATGAAAAAAATTTTCCATATTTATTTTTGCTACCAAACGTCACAGTAAAGGACGAAGGAATCCTTCCCTTTGGGACGAAGATCCTTGCAGAATGATTAAGATGATCTCACAAATTCAACAGTTAGATTACTGAAGTGAAATATTTTGATAAGTGTACTTCACGATGGATATTGTACATATTACTAAAAAAAAAAACTGCTGTAAGGTTATGCTTGCATTCACGCATACGCAAGCAAACGTTTCACACACTCACTTGGCAATGCCTGGCGATGGGGTAGGAAGAGGAACTCCTAAGCATCATCATGGCGACACAAACCGTCGCCAGCACCACACGGGACCACCACCCCTGGGGACGCACCTGTGCGCCCGCACCGCCCATGGGTGGGTGATATATGGGTGTTACGAGGCACTGGCGTGAGGGCGTCTGGGGTTATAGGGGGTAGAAGGGGGTAGATTATATCTAGGGAGTGGAAAACATGTATAAACATCCAAGGAAATCGAGGACTTGTGTTTGTATTTGGGGGAAAACCTTAAAGGTCGACGGGAAGAGATGGAGATGAGTTTCTTTTTGGAAGACCAGTAGGATATATGGAAGTTAATTGGTATATCAACAGACAGTGGAAGGCTATGTTTTATGATTAGTGTAACGAATGATACGGAAATTATTAGTATCTTATGGAAATATACTGAGACAGGGGCTAGTGAGGCTCTGATCAATTGTTGGGTGGAGTGGACAAGTCCGGGGTGTATGGTGTGAGCAGGGGGTTGGGGGTGGAGGTCAATGCTGCCCGCAATCGATGTTCCTCAGGTTTAGGCTACCACCCGTGCTAGTGGTAGCAGTAGGTTTTGACTGCACCGTTGGCCAGATCATTCATGATGTATCACTTGTACTGGTGTAGTTAAAACCCCACAGAGGAACGTCTCCTTATTCGAAGGAAGTATTCTTGTTGCACTAGACAAGGAACCTAAAGCCGGTATAAGAACCACATCTCTTTATCAAACTTTCTTCTCGGTTCATCGTCCAGGACGGAAAAAGTTTTTGCATTTCATGGTGCATTTTCTGTTACAAATAATTCACAATGGTGTACGTAACCGACCTCACAAGGAACACTTCAATTCCTTAAACACAGGAGGAATCCTTGGGCCGTGGCCCTTCTTGCTACACAACTGTTGCATCGTCACACAACATCAGTCACTAACTTAGATTTACTTATTTATTCGTCAACTAACCCCTCTTGCCACCACAGAAAACATTAGTAACTTAATGAATGAGACTTTGCTTGGGATTCATGAATGTACTTCTGGTTTGTTTTGCGGTTAAGTTCCGTGGCTTTGTTGTCTACATGTACAGCACCCAGTCATGTGGAGGCTAAGCTACGACTGCCACTGCTCCTGCGCACCCTACCTTACTAGGTGTCTATGGAACAACTAGTAGATGGCAACTTCCTTATTTACATTGGTATATATATTTATCATTTTCTTCGCTTCGGGAAGATTCCCCCCACTGAGGAGATAGATGTACCAGCAAAGTCTAGCGAGATTAGAGAGTTGTATTAATGTCAGTAAAGTTGGAATCCAAATTGTTTTTGTAGAGGTGGCAACCTCTGGCATGGATCGGCTTATGACTAAATCATACCAAAGTTTACCGGTCGTTCAGGTACAGACTTCTGGTGGTTCTTTCATGAGAGTTCAAGTGGAATATGAACTAAGTATGATGCATGAAAATTTGCTGAGTGGCATTGGTAACGTCAGAGTGTGCAGTATCGAAATCTGATTGTTTTCCTTGAGACCCATCAAGTAAACCTAACCTTTTCACGAAATGATAGGAATCATGATTTAGAATGCTTAGGCCAACATTCTGGACAAGGAGAGATAACATTCCTTTTAAGTGGGTAATTATATATTGATGGTACAATTTTGAAAAGCATTTTAAACTCTGGACAGGGAAACTCAACCACCTTTGCTGTTTCAGGGATAGTGAAAATTATACAAATAATCTTGAGGTCCATTCATATAGCCAAGAAATGATTTCAATTCAGAAATTCATATAGTTTGAATTTCTCCGCGTTGCAACATGTTGATGTTGTTGGTGGGGTCACCATAGCAACGGGTAATATGGCGGGCAAACATTGGTGAGCAGACTAATCAAGAGGATTGGTTATGCGGGCTCAATCAATGGCCGACCCGCTTACCATTATCATAAAACACCCCAACTATTGGCAGGTGAGACAGATATTTGGATTTGACGCAAAAATGTAATATCGCATGGAAGATGATGCAGTCGTGCTATAGTGACAAAATATGCTATATGACTTTACCACCCAACAAATAGTGAAGTTTCACTGGAGGAGTCACAGAATGTTCCACCTCATACAGGTTTGCTTTGGCACAGACAATAAGAATCATATACTTTGAATTGATTTTCATCTGTGATCACGATTTGGAATATATTAAGAAAATGAACGTAATTCTATAGCTGTTTCAGGTGTTTGATTATTTCTCTTTTATTTTACATTAATGAAAGTTAGAGGCAGATATGCTTAAAAGTGAAAAAATTAATGCAGGGTATGTAGAAATTTACTTGTAAAGTAAATTGGCATAGAATATGCTTTGAGGGGAAGTACATTAACTGGATAGTACTGTAAGGAATGTTTTAAGAATGTGATTGAATTGATTGTTACTAAACGTATTCCTTCGTTCTGTATACTACTATTACTAATGATATCATTTTCCATCCTTGAGTGCAGCAATAGTGCCAGAGAGGCGAAACGCATATATTCCATTCATATTTCATTTTACTTCGAAAATGAGAATATTTCATAGCAAACTTTTTCATTAATAAAGCAAAACTACCAGACCACACTATTTCCCCAAAAGATTATGTCATGAACTGAATCCAAAATGAAATTCTGATTATATAGGAAGGCATGAAGGGAAATTTTGGCTAAACTTCTAAGTAACATTTATTCTAATTTGAAATTTTTTGGTAAAATTCATCTATTTGTTTTCAGATTTGTTCGGTAGTGGGGTTTTGGGCAACTATCTACCAGAGTTATTTAAAGCCGTCTTATATCAAACTTTAGCCAACAGTCGAAAACTTGTGAATACCTTCTTCAGCTGTTCAAGTTATTTCTAAGACCACATACACTTTATCGTCGTGTATTTGATCTTGAGACGTATTTTTTAATTGGTTAGATGGAAATTGGCTGCTTGGGCTTAAGATATGTCACCTGCCAAAGTCATTGAGGCCGTCAACGCCAAGAGGAAGCGGAATATCTTTAACATCTGGTACTGAAGATTATTCTAAGACGACATGCACATTTAGTGTGTACGTGGCCGTTAAACTTGTATTCCATTTGCCATGAACAAACGCTATGTATCACGTGTACCTCTGTTTTCGTCGAAAATGTTGTTGTAGGCAAAATTGAAGTGATTTTTATTTCTAGGATATCATTTTGAAGTTAATTTCTCTAATTGTTTGTATAATAAAGACTTACTTTTGGCTGTATCTTCTCCCACAGTATGCCTGGTACTGAGGCGACCTCAGCACCGCCACGCGGCCAGAAGCAGAACCCTGGAGGCAAGAAGGCTGGCTCCAAGAACCCGGACAAGAAGGGCGAGAAAGGCAGCAAGAAGAAATCCAAAAAGAAATCGGCCAAGGAAGCAGCTGGGGGTTAGTAGTGCAAGTCGCAGATAAATGGTATAATCTAAGTTTACGGTTTGTAGTATATTATTATTATTATTATTATTATTATTATTATTATTATTATTATTATTATTATCATTATTATTATTATTATTGAGCTTTCGGTGAATAGCCATGACTGCGTTGTTATTGTACTGGACACAGTTAACCCTTGTCCAAATGTACAGCTTATAGTCATCTTTAAGGATTGTTTTTTATCACTCATTACTTCTAACCATGTAAGGCCTACTTCATAGTCATTCCCAGTGGGATGCGAGCCTTCCACCTATTCATACAATGAATCCTCCTAGTGTCGGTCCTCCATCTCTTTATATATGTTCATGCGTATCTCAGGTCTCTGTCCCTCTCTCTATATACATGAACTTACATACCTCAGATTTTTCTCCATCTTTGTAAATGTACTTTTATGTCAGGTTTCTCTTCATATTTGCAGACGTTAGTCCACAGTCTGGTCATGTCAGGTTTTTGATAATGTTTTTCTTGTGATGTGAGTGTTAGATCTGTCAGTTCAATAAAAATCCTTCATTGATTTCAAGTACACCATTGAGGTTTCTCGATGTTCTTGCCTTTTCTTTAGCTATCCTTGTCAGATAATCTTAAGTGCTTTCTACATATTATTTTCTGATCTCTAGATATTCTTTTGATGTTTCTAAAAACCCTTTTTTTGATGTCTTGATGTCTAGTTCAGGTCTTTAAATGTCCTTGTATAGTCTCTAAATAATTAAATCAGGTCTCTAAGACATATAAATCCTATCACCTAGATCTTTAAATGCCCTTGTTAAGTATATGAATAACCCTGTTAGGTTTCTAACTACCTTATCGTACCCTTTCCATCATCCATATATATTCGCTCGATCACGACTGTACGACCCTTGGAAATAATGGCCTGGCCTTTGATCCAAAGTTTATAGGTCATCCAAGGGTCGTACCGTCATAGTTATTTTTTTTTTTTTCTCTACCTTCGCCTCTTTGACAGGGCGAGTCCATGTGGACATCCTGGGGGAGACTGCCATGCAGAACGCCCTCTACATCTGCCACAGTGTCCAGGAACTTCTCTACTGGCGTGGGTACCAGTGGGCCCCCGGGGGCAAGAAACAAAAAGGCAAGAAGGGCAAGAAAGGAAGATAGAGAAGAATGAAATAACAATGGTGGAAAGGAGAAGTCAGGGGGTGATCAAACCGTTGTAGATTTTTATTGAATGATTGATGTAGGGTAGATGTAGACTACTGGGCAAAAAGTGCCGTAGGGTAGATGTAGAGTATTGGGCAGAAAGTGCTGTAAGATAGGAAGTAGAGAAGAATGAAAATTACTTATTGTAAATAGCTAGTATAGTAGAAAAAAAGTAGTGATTGGAAATTATGTAAGGTTTAGAATAATGATTAGTAAAGTAGTAAGTAGTACAGTAGTAAAGTTCAAATTGCAGTGGTCGGGAATTTATAAGGAGGGGAAAGTAGTAGATGAAAATGGTAAGAAGTAGTGATTGAAAAGTGGAGGCTGGAAAGTAGTGATTGGGAAGAAATATGAAAGGCAAAAACAGTAGTAACATTTAGAGAATAAAGAGATGAAAGGAGTGATCGGAAAAATAAAGTTGTATCGTGAAAAAGTAATGATTTTAAGGAAAAACAATAAAGCAAATATAGACTACAAGAATATGAAAATAAAGCAACAGTGGAAGAAAGTAGTGAAGCGAAAAGCAGAGAACCTTACAAAGTTTGGGCAATCTATTCCTTACTGTGTTTTAGTTTCATTCTGACGTTTTCTTATAGAACATTTGGTTCGAATTGTCATGATTCCGTACCTGGATCACATCGGTACCTCATCGCGATTGCATTTATGGAACAAGCAAATTACGAGTAATCGAGAAGCCTATTAACAATAACCCAGTCGAAGGGAAGAGTTACTTTGTACTAGTGAAATGGAAATGTTGATTGGTATTATTGTGATTCCAGGTTGTTGGGTACAAGCGGCTGTGATATTCTATGTCAATTTACTGATTTATTTAATTTGCCAATATGATTGTTCAGATAGAATATGGTTTCCCGTTACATGTCTTTATCTAGTCAGCAACACTTTAGCTTCATTATAATCAGCTTGTATATTTGGGCATTAATTAGGTAATGGCCTTTTGCATGTGGCCTTTTATGTATCATAGTTATATACTTCCCCATTTGCGTAGTTTAGATGGCCATTTACGTAGATGCTTCTTAGTTTAGGTTTCATTGGCCATTTACTCAACAGAGATGTTTGCTTTTTCATTTACTTAGCTAAGGAGAAAAACAGTCGTGCCTGTGCTATATATGATCCAGCATAATCTTGTGTTGTTAAAAGAGTAGTGAGTTACGCAGGTGAACTTATTAGACTGAGCAGTAACCAGTGAAATCACTCCTACATAGGTCAATAACTGTGCATAGGGAAGAAGCCATTTTTGAGACTGATAGGATATTCCTGCATGAGAGTATATTGTTATGTATACTATTTCTGCACGGGAGTACATTACCTTGTATATTATTCCTGCATGTCATTATATGGTTTAGTAAACATGTCAGTTTGTGTCTTACCTTTCTTTGTTCCTGTTCTCTAAAATCTCTACCTTCTTGTTCTGCCGTATTATCTTTCTTTGCTGATGAACCTCGTTCGTAATTGATGTGATTAATGTCTTTACATGTTATTTTTTCGAAGTATATATATATATATATATATATATATATATATATATATATATATATATATATATATATAGAGAGAGAGAGAGAGAGAGAGAGAGAGAGAGAGAGAGAGCTTGCTGAAGTGTATTAAGAATTCACATTCTTGCGGTTTCAAAACCCAGTGTATATTTCGCATTTCTGCACGTTTAAAATGACAGCACAAAATCAAAACATCTCGAGTAGATCCGAGTAACGGTAACTTCAAATATGGCACAGATCGCCACCCGTCAACCTCCAGCAAGTCTGGGTAAAGGTTAACCTTGCGTCGTTATATGTTAATGGTAAAATATTCATTATATCAGAATGTATGACGTTTTAAAAGGGCTACTAAATGGCTATATCATACGGAACCAAAGTTGGTGCGGTGCCGGGCATGGTGGACAGAGCCCTGAATTATGTAGAGGGGTTGTTGGATGATGGCGTAGGATGTTGGTGGCTTAGAAAGGTCAGCTAACCCTGAACTCCGAAAGGCCTTGGACACTACGGCACTATACATGAGCACGATGGAGCGATCCTTGAGCATGACGCCAACATCACTGGATATGGTGACCTAGCCTTTATAAATTGACCCTTAATGATTAGATTCAAAGCCAGGCCATTATACCCAAGATTTTTGTTATCGCCGTGTTCAAGGCTGTTATCGCATTATGGTGCTCAAGGGTCGTACCGTCATGTGCAAGGGTTTATAGTCATTTGAAAGATAAAAAAGAAAGCCCAGAAGGCAGGAAGGTCGACTAGTTTCGTACTGAAAGGACAACGTTGAACTGCATTGCCTTACGACCTTATGGTAGGATCCCACGCTACCTTGTCTTTCGTTAAATCAAGCTGGCAATGTACAGATCCAAATATACCATGTTAGATTTATGTAATATTTTTTTGTCCAATAGTAACATGCTGTGACTTGTAGGCAGTAGTGTTTGGCTAGGAAGCGGAACCACTGGCTAAGAATGGCATCGGTAAAATAAAGAGATGAAAAAGTGTCATCCTTGGCTTGAAATATGGATTCTGTAGCTGTTGGTGAACTGCCGTTGTGGTTTTGCCTCCCTGAAGTCGAGGCCGGAGCCGACTGTTTGAATTTAGACAAGCCCAGCATGTCGTCACTGTTACGTAAATCAGCCTGGCAAGAGCACAACAATCTCAACACTCTTGTCAATGTTTACAATTTTTGGTTTTAGTAACGTTGACTGCAGACGCCTCACCAGCTCCCTTCTTTCGCCAAGCAACTCGGGACACGAGGCTGAGAAGTAATATCAAGAAAAACACTAAATTCAGTCGGATGTTGAAATGTCGCACACGTGATTGTTAGATTATCTTTAACAAAAGAGTTAACCTCAATGGGTAAGTTCTTGCGGACTTTCAACAATGAATCATATCCTCCAGGTCAGACTTATGTCTTGGTGACACACACAGAAAACTCCATCGGAAACAGGACGAAAGAGTATGATCCTCATACGTACAAACATCTTTATAATTAAATTCTTTATAATCTAATGATAAGAAAAGGAAAATCCGATATAGTTTTGGAGACGCATTTTTTTCATCTGCTGGTTCTTCGGTATTGTAATGCTTGTAACGGCTGAAACCATTATTAGTAGATTAATGATGTCAGATAATTGGCTGTTACCGTATACTGTTTTGTTATTCTGTGTAATTTGGTTGTTATGGTATAGTTGAAGTAACTAGGGTAGTGCTGCTTACAGATTCTTAATGATTATATGTTTGAGAGGGTGTGTGCTAGTAGTATGTACTTTTCGTCATATAAAGCAAGACAAACTTCTGTTGCGTCAGACTTACAAAATTTAATGTATCAGCCACATATACGAAGAAGAAATGGAAAGGTTCACATAGTATTAAAGTTTGGAGTGCTGATTAGGATGGAAAAAAGAAAACTCAATTCTTGATAAGTCAGGTGCAAGAGAAAAGAAATGCAGTAAAGTAGTACAGTACCTCACACAGCAACACCTTGATTCACCTTATAACAGAGGAATGACTACCCTCTTATCGCGTTACTAAACCACAGTATTAGACACAATCATATGAGACCTCGAATATCGTAATCCGGTAGTTTATGAAAGTGTTAGAAGTGTAATAGATCAGAAGCTCTGGTAAGTCAAGATTCCACTGAGATTTCCGGTGTTTACTTCTAAATACATGAAACCTAGAGGCGTTCATACAGCGGAAATGCACGCCTTCGTCATACGTCTGCAATCACTTGGATCTAGAGTGTTTTACTGGGTAGTGTAGCTATAGAATTGAAAGAATGTAGGCATGTCAAAAATCTGTAGATTGCACCCTCCGGTTACTTGAATGTGTCTCTGAAATTGTCTGATTATAGTTTTGTTAACTCATGCACAGACACTGTCAGCCTAGCACGTGTCTGCGCGACATCATCATGATCATTGCTGAAAAGATTTATGTTTCTTATTTGATTTTAATTGAATTCTTTTTCGTTCTGATGGTTTGTGTTGACCTGGCAGTTGTTCCTCAGTTTCCTCCTATTTCGCAGAATATATCAATATGTACTTGTTTACTTAAATTACATTTCTAGGATTGGAGGTCTCTTATCGTTTAGGCTTCCCGCAATTGCCTTAAATTTTTTTTTTTTTCGTCTTCATTTGCTATACTGAATGTAATATTCCATCTAGATAAGCATGTGTAACACGATCTTAGTGTGGTGATTTAAGTGGTAATAACATTATAAGCGTTAGATGTTGTTTTAACCCAGTCAGAACTGGCCCTCCTAAGTATGAATTTCATGACTGAATTTCATCCTGGGGCCTGATTTTCAGGTCAGCTGTGTTAAGAGGTGTTTTTTTTAAAGATTGCCGACGAGGAAGCTGTCGTGCTGTCAATTACTAAGCCAGCTTTGAGTGACGCTAATATGTGCTGTCAATTACTATGCCAGACGTGAGTGATGTTAACATGTTAGCTCAGGTATAGAAAGGTAAGATTATGGATTTACCAGTAACCATGATGGGTTTAGTTATGGTATGCAACAATAAACATGGCAAAACTTGTGTATATTCAGACGGGGAAACTGGTAGAGTAGATTTCGGGTTGACACAAGTTCGTTGTAAAGATCATCTCCAATTGTGTGTGCACGTCGTTACGACCCCTTTGGTAATATGGCTTGAACTCTGCCCTATCGCTTAATGATCAGGTCAATGGCCAGGCCGTCATACTCATGGGTTGTGCCATCGTTCACCGGGTGTCGTACCGTCGTGATCAACTTGTTATCACTGGTCAACTACCACCACCGGATGGCTGTGAATACTTTACGCTCGCCATTATCAAATTGTTAGAAACAGTGACCACGAAACTAATCTCTAGAGCTGTTATTAAAGATAAAATCATCGTGGAAATAGTTTTGTAGGAATGTGTGAGACTCGTGAAGTAGGTTTATATGTGGTGTAAGCGTATATCACAAATATCATTGAATCTGTAAACACTTTAGTTATAGGGAAAACTGATTACATGATAACTAAACACAGTGATATATGTTGATTGACTTAATTCTTGGATGGGTAGAAAGTGGCACTCAAGTTTATGCTGTGACGATATTAACCTTTCTTTAGAAGCATCCCAGATTTATCTGACTATAGAACCACTGTACTTAGAATTACGAGTAGAATCCTTAATAGTATAACTACCAGTGGAACCATTGCAGGTACAATTACTAGTAGAACCAGTGGAACTACGGCAGGTATGACGCGTGGAACCTTTCCAGTGGTAATCATAGAACCATTAAAACCGCTTCAGATAGAGCCAGTGAAAATGATTAAGGTGTGACCATCCCAGGTTGAACCGGTGGAACCACTGAAGGCAGAACCATCCCACTTACAACCAGTGCAATCCTACTAGGTGTATCTCCGTAGAACTAGACCAGATGTAACCAGTGGAACACACCAGGTGAGGTCGTGGGTAGCGCACGTCCAGATTTAGGCTCCTAGAAGAACGAAGAACGTCTTTAGATAGAATAGTAGAACCATTTCTAATACAACTACTAAGTAGACCATTTAACTGCAACTACCATTAGAACCATTTTCTGCACTTCCAGTAAACCGCTCCTTCTGTAACTAACATAAAACTACTCACACTGTCACTACAAGTAGAGCCGCCTTCTCTGTCACTACAGTATAACCATTTTTACTTTAGATTTAGTTGTATATTTCAAGCTTTTCAAAATATTTACAGAGTTCAACCTGGACTGTATGGTAAAAACCAGTGTGTAATGTGGAGCCCATGACAAGCCATGGGCTTTATCGGGATATTTGAATTATATATATATATATATATATATATATATATATATATATATATATATATATATATATATATATATATTTTATATATAACCACAATGTGGGTTCATTACGAGTTTGCCTCCTCTATATAAACAATTACTAAAGAAATAAGGTCTTTTATCGACCATTATCTATTTCCTGCCTGAACTCGAGCAATTATTTCCTGGTTAAGACTGTGACTCACTCATCCCGTTTTCTCCAGCACTTTTCCCCGCTTGTCTGCGTTCTGCTTGCTGACTCAACTTCCTTCTTCCCAGCCTACACACACATGCTTTTTACTTAATATATGGTCACTTAGATTAAAAAAAGTTATTCCTTATATATATATATATATATATATATATATATATATATATATATATATATATATATATATATATATATATATATATATTGGAAAGGATCACAATTTTGCACGTGATCAAGATATTCCTGAGTCCACGGGGAAAATGAAAGACAATAAGTTCCCTTATCGTGTTTCATTTTCCCCGTGGACTCATAGGAATATATATATATATATATATATATATATATATATATATATATATATATATATATATATATATATATATATATACTTCCCTGGGGATAGGGGAGAAAGAATACTTCCCACGTATTCCCTGCGTGTCGTAGAAGGCGACTAAAAGGGAAGGGAGCGGGGGGGCTGGAAATCTTCCCCTCTCGTTTTTTTTTTTTTTTTCCCAAAAGAAGGAACAGAGAAGAGGGCCAGGTGAGGATATTCCCTCAAAGGCCCAGTCCTCTGTTCTTAACGCTACCTCGCTATCGCGGGAAATGGCGAATAGTATAAAAAAAAATATATATATATATATATATATATATATATATATATATATATATATATATATATATATATATATATATATATATTCTGTGCTTTCAGGTTCTCTTGGTTTATCACGTATTTATGATGTGTAACTTTTTTGTGTCCGAAGAAAGCCTCAAAACACGTAGTGAATTCCAACAATAACCTGGCCACAAAATTCTGATACTGTTCACTTGAATCTGTCATCTCACGCATACGATTGCAGTCAGATGGCAGTGCTGTTTATCGACTAAATCTTTTACGATCTTTGAAAGTCGTCATGTAAACATTCGGTAGGATCCAAGTATCTTTGAGTGGTAATAAGATTGGCAGCGTAGGACAGTGAAACGTGCACCCGCGACTGTAGAGGATTAGGAAAATCCAGGGTTTCCCAGAATTGTAGACGCCCGGAGTGAGCATGAGATCACCTCAAACGACATTCACTAGAATAGCTTATATATATATATATATATATATATATATATATATATATATATATATATATATATATATATATATATATATGAGAGAGAGAGACATAGAGAAAGAACTTACTATGAGAATTTAACTTGCAACTTACCGACCAGAACTGACCACATTGAGGGAAAGAGCTGCCAGAGGCATCGGGGAAGTGTCGAGAAAATTGGCTGTAAGTAAACAGGGATACTGTTATGAGGTCTCCCAGTAGCAGAAACTCGAGCCAAGTTCATGATCTTTTATTTTCATGAGAGAAGTTGAGGCGAGCGGATCTGAGTAATTATGACGAGGAATATTTGGCAGGCAAAGGAAAATACGAGGAATGGTAACAAGGACAGATGGTGGAGATTTAAGGCTGAAAAAAAAAAAAAAGCTTGGGTATTATTAACTGGATAGAGTTAACCATGGTATATGATGAAACAGAAGCTTGATGAACGTTCTTATACCCAAGATGAAAGGTATTGCTGCAATCATCTGGGCATCAAGCTTGTATGAATTCTTCTATAATTTATATCGAACAAATAGATGCCGCCTGGAACTGTTACCGTGCGGTTTCACTTAAGGAAGTGAGATATGTCTGTGAAGTTGTCACTTTACGAAAATGAGAGGAAATGAGTCCCAGACAAGTTTTGGTATAGTTCCAATAATATGTATTTAATTTGTAATTCGAAAAATGCTTTTTTGAGTGGAAAAAAATATACATTGCATTACTGCCAGGATGACATTAGGGAATGCACTGCAACAAATTAATCGTTCTCAATACATTAAATGTACAGAGTATTAACTGCTTGTGGTTATGTGAGCTAAGATTGGCTGGCATGCTGGGTTTGGTTGGTGATAAGTTTTTTTTTTAGTTCTTTCACCTACTTGAGGCATGGCAACAGAGAGCAAGAACATTTGCAACTTAATCATGAGAAAGACAACGGAGATGTGGACTCATGTGGCGTTGAAATAAGGTACGCTCCGATGAGGTATGCCTCACTTATAATCGTGGTAAGCGAGTATAATCGAGGATTATTGTACTCAAGTGTAATTAAGTTAACACGGAAGTGTAGAGACGGACGAGAATATGAATAACGAAAACGTAATTCATGTTCATTACAGGCACCGACACCGCAAGAATTGCACGGTGAGGCAAGTTTAACTGACTGAAAAATCCTGAAAAATCCTATGATGATTGTTGTATATGTCGGAAATCACTGGTCAAGAAAGTGTGATACACAGCACCTGGATATGGTCATAAGGGAACAAGGCAAACGAAAATTATCTGTAAGTTTCAGAAATTTTAGTTGATAAGTGAAAGATTATTAACAGCTGACTATTGTTCCACAGCCGCTTACAAGATTAGCTTCTTAACTCCCGAGTTGATTAGATTTGGGGATAATTGAAGTAATGGTCGATCGTGTTTGAGTGTGCCCCTGCAGACTGATTATATAAAGCGTGTACCTTCATATACCAGCACACTGGAATATTACAACCAAAATCTATTTGATGACTAATGCTAGTTTTCAACCTTTAGTGACAGTAGATATAAAAAAAAATGTATGGATATGGCACGAATGATCTACATGTATAACATACATATTGGTTCATGTGAATCGAAGAATAAAAGGATATTACTAGTATATTATACAGGCAAACAAAAAAAAATGAAAAAGTGTAGCTTATAAGGTTTAATTGATATATGCATGTAAGATAGTCGTAATAATAATAATAATGGTATGACAGACACGGAACACATGACTACGTTTGAGATGTGTAAGTAACAGAGTTGTGGAAGAGAGTGGGAGTTTTTGTGAGAGATATGGTTGGGATGGGCCCCGCGTGGCAGTGTTTACAATCAGCTGGTACCATCGACTTATGACGTTTCAGCTGAGAGGCTTCGGTTTGTTTTTGTTCGCGGCCTAGACACCCTCCGTGTCCACGCTCCCCATTGGTCCACATATTCTCGCTCCACACACTGGAATTTTAACGGCAAGGCACAGCTGTTCACGGTTTCAAGATAACTTGCCTATAAATATTGCGAGAGACGCCGACGCGAGTGCCGATAAATTTGCGTTTGTGAATAATACAAACAATCGAGAGTAAACAAAAGAGTGCATGTTGTGTAGGAGCCAATCGGAGCCTGGCTTACAGATCGCCTTGGAGTGTTGTTAAAGTCGCAACTCCGATATCTCTCATCCTGGCGAACATATCACCAATATTTTCCCAATTTTGGGAAAAGCTCTCCTACAAAATGAAAATGATGAACCACAACAGTATGAATAGATTAGAGGTAAGCCACAGATAGATCTTTTTATTCCATAGGTTGCAATATGGGAGAGATGTGAGCGCAAAGATATTTTGTTACTAGGAATCGTCTGCCATCCATGGCTGTTGACGATGAGAACAGCTGATCGCCCAGTAACACAAAGAACTCCCTCTGAGCTTCATATTACACAACGCTTTTCTACTCCATTCTCGTAGGAATGAACGTATGGCTTATATATACATTTAGTTTTGGGCTATTCTTCGTGGTGTGGATGTTATTGATTGATATAATGATTGTAGTGCGATATTTGGTGTTGTGTGAAACAGTCCTTACTGATAAAGGCATGTAGGGTATGCCTTTGTTTACTGTGCCCTTACTGGCCTTGTAGGTCATGTAGGTTAAGGAATATCTTATCCCCTGATACATGTGACTTAGTAAAGCTCCTAATGAATTCTGGAAGGATTTCAAGTGGGAAACAGTGTCAGTATTTTAACTTAGAAGATTTGTAGGAGTATCTGAGTGCATGGCATCTCATGAACAAAGTATGTGGTATCGCATGCTATAGAATTAGTATTCTGGGTGTAGTGTACATTAGAGTGGTTATTTCCATTTCTCAGATATTTATTTATTAAGACATTTGTTTATATATGCTGGGAATGTATGTTTCATATACATTTTAGTGAAACATAACTGGTGGTGGCTGGACTGATTGCTTGTAAGTTAGAAATAAGCAAAATAACACCTTTTTCATGAACTTGAATTGAAGTGAATGATGGGAACAGTAACAAGGTATTCTGTTTATGGCTTTGAAATTATAGGGAATATATATATATATATATATATATATATATATATATATATATATATATATATATATATATATATATATATTCCTATTTGGTAAGGATCACAATTTTGTGCGTGATCAAGTATATTCCTACATATATATATATATATATATATATATATACACACAATGTGAGTGTATTGTTTGAACTTTGGTGCCTTTTCATGTTCATTCAAGAAAATAGTATGCAGTACATAATTTATATTCTGTGGCAAAGTACTGAAGTTTTATTTAAGTCCATTAAATTGATATTACTTAATGCATAGTGAGGGCATGGTATTTTCATACTTTTTTCAAAACGAAGTCTTAATTATGATTTTGTATAACTAATGAACACTTGATTTCATTTTAACTGCTCCATTCATAGTCCTTAAAAGTTTCCTACCTTTAACTGTTCTCACAAAAGAAAATCAGAAATGTTACAGCTCTAGATTTAAGGTTTTGACTCAAAGCAGTTAGTGTTTGGAGTTTGTATGTTTGTTGAGAGTAGCAAAGGGGGTATAGATGTGCATTAAAACATGTTTAAGATATATCTTTTGAGCTCAGCAGTTTCTTTGTCAGTATTTGGTTTCTACGTAATAATATTCCAGTTGAAAGAAAAGCACTTTAAAAAGTGTCATTAATTTTCTTGGTTTTCTTGTTTTAAAAGTTTTCAATACCTGTTTTGGTACATTAGGTATGAGTTCTAGGAGAGGTTATTTGACATTATCATGCTTACAAATACACAGTATTTCAGTTTCATCCACCCCTGTTTTTGTTATGTGTTTGGTGCATGATTTCACTTCTTTGTTCCATCCACAAAGGAGATTTATTTTTTTCCATATTGATTATCTTGATATTTTCTGTGGTCCACTCTTAGAGATGGCTGATGAATATATGCAAGTTTTCAGTGGCTTCAGAATATGACAGGATAATTGAGTTGCAGAACATTCATAACAAATGCAGAATAGAACAGAAGTCAATCTGAAGTGTGAGAGTACATCAGATGTGATTGTCTTATTGGTTTGATGTCTTGTGTTAAGGATGATACAAAGCTTTACAGTATTTTATGTTGCTGTGTTGGTGTCAGATATAAGTGAGGAGTGGACAAAAGTATGGGAATATGTAAAGTTCCTAGGAAGACGGAGCCTTTAGCACTGTAGGCAGTTGATTTTGTATAATCATTTACCGCATACTAAGATGAACACATCACTGCCCTTCTTGATCACTGTGGAGTCACTGCAAGCCCAGTTCAGTAACACACACACACACACACACCCATTTATTTATTCATTCATTATACTTGATCGCCATTGCCCGCATCAGTGAGGTAGCACCAGGAAACAGATGAAGAATAGCTCATCCACTCATATACACATATATATGCATAAACGCCCATACATGCACATATCCACACATATACATATCAACATATATACATACATATACATACACATACAGACATATACATATATACACATGTACATATTCGTACTTGCTTGCCTTCATCCATCCCTGGCGCTACCCCTCCCCACAGGAAACAGCATAGCTAACCCCTGCTTCAGCAAGGCAGTGCCAGGAAAGCAGACAAAAAAGGCCACGTTCGTTCCCACTCAGTCTCTAGCTCGTATGTGTAATGCATTGAAACCACAACTCCCTATCCACATCCAAGCCCCAAACATTTCACATACCCTGGTTCAGTCCATTGACAGCACTTTTACCCTGGTATATCACATCATTCCAATTTACTCTATACATGAGGTGTAGTCTGAAGTTGAGTGGATGAATAGTTTGTGGAGGATGTTAAGGGAATCTTTGTCTTGTCAAAATCTTGTGTCATTTGATGTACTAGGGGCATTTAACATGTGTTGCTTTTCTGTTATGTTATTGGTGTGGGGAGTGAATGTCATTTGTGTTGTATGCTATGCTTAGAATAGTTAGTGCTTTGTTCATTGGGATTAAAAGAGTGATTGAAGACTTCTGTGGAGATACAGACATTATGTTCTTGGTGAACCCTTATTTCAGTTGTGTAATGCATGTTGTAATTGTGAGGTCATCTGCATATAAAATGAATTTCATGCTGAGGTTTGCTTGAGATAATGGAAGGTTATGCAAGAAGAAATTGAAGAGAGTATAAGTTTGATATTTATTACAGCATATATTTTGAATTTTTTTCTGTATAGGCTATACATAGATTTTGGACAAACAGCAGTGAGAATGAAAATAATTTGAAGTTGGTCATGTCACTTGACAACAGTCTGTACAGTTTGTCATTGTGTGAGACTTGGCAAGGTTCCAACTTAGCAACATGGAAAACATTTGAATTTTTATATAAATTTGTTGCATGAATCACTTGGAAATCAGAAGGCTGTGAATATTATTTTTTAAAACAGGAGAAAGTGTTAATTGAAAATGCTTTAAAGGTTCTTATGAGATTGCTTACTTTTGGCACAGGTTTGGTAGATGGAGGTAGGTATTGTGAGCAGTGCCTCTGTTGGCAGGGAAGTTGGGTAACAATTTAGACAATCCCATAATAGTTGCTGTCTGTAAATTTTGGTGGTTCTTCTGGAGTTCATAAGAGAGAGAGAGAGAGAGAGAGAGAGAGAGAGAGAGAGAGAGAGAGAGAGAGAGAGAGCAAATGTGGACTTTTTTTTGTCTTTTCCTGGCACTACCTCAGGGTGTGTGTGTGTGTGTGCTATTTCATGTGTGGCGGGGAGGCGATGGGAATAGATGAAGGCAGCAAGTATGAATATGTACATGTGTATATATGTATATGTCTGTGTATGTATATGTATGTATACATTGAAATGTATAGGTATATCTATGTGCGTGTTTGGGAGTTTATGTATATACATGTGTATGTGGGTGGGTTAGGCCTTTCTTTCGTCTGTTTCCTTGCGCTATCTCGCTAACGCGGGAGACAGCGACAAAGCATGATATATATATATATATATATATATATATATATATATATATATATATATATATATATATATATATATATTTTTTTGCTTTGTTGCTGTCTCCCGCGTTTGCGAGGAAGCGCAAGGAAACAGACGAAAGAAATGGCCCAACCCACCCCCATACACATGTATATACATACATCCACACACGCAAATATACATACCTACACAGCTTTCCATGGTTTACCCCAGACGCTTCACATGCCCTGATTCAATCCACTGACAGCACGTCAACCCCGGTATACCACATCAATCCAATTCACTCTATTCCTTGCCCTCCTTTCAGCCTCCTGCATGTTCAGGCCCCGATCACACAAAATCTTTTTCACTCCATCTTTCCACCTCCAATTTGGTTTCCCACTTCTCCTCGTTCCCTCCACCTCCGACACATATATCCTCTTGGTCAATCTTTCCTCACTCATTCTCTCCATGTGCCCAAACCATTTCAAAACACCCTCTTCTACTCTCTCAACCATGCTCTTTTTATTTCCACACATCTCTCTTACCCTTACGTTACTTACTCACTCAAACCACCTCACACCACACATTGTCCTCAAGCATCTCATTTCCAGCACATCCATCCTCCTGCGCACAACTCTATCCATAGCCCACGCCTCGCAACCATACAACATTGTTGGAACCACTATTCCTTCAAACATACCCATTTTTGCTTTCCGAGATAATGTTCTCGACTTCCACACATTCTTCAAGGCTCCCAGGATTTTCGCCCCCTCCCCCACCCTATGATCCACTTCCGCTTCCATGGTTCCATCCGCTGCCAGATCCACTCTCAGATATCTAAAACACTTTACTTCCTCCAGTTTTGCTCCATTCAAACTTACCTCCCAATTGACTTGACCCTCGACCCTACTGTACCTAATAACCTTGCTCTTATTCACATATATGTATATATTTTTTTTTTTTTTTTTTTTTCAA